>NC_057794.1:459529286-459576675 GCF_018294505.1 Triticum aestivum
ATATAGGAGGGGGCGGCGACTTGGAGTAGGGGCAAGGCGCGGCGGCGGAGGCGGAGTCCGGTTCGGACTCTGTCTGAGTCGGCGGCGGCAGCGGCGCTTGCGCGCGGGGAGGCGGCTGCGGCAGCCTGGTGCGGCTGGGCCTTAGGCCCAGTCGGCGCGGGAACCCCTTTTTTAAAAAAAAAACTTCGCCGACCTAAAAATAATAATAAATAGAAACCTAAAAATGCCAAATCAAATTTTCACCGTCTAAATAAAATATTTAGGACGAGTTGAACATTTTCTTGGCCCTAAAATGCAATTTTGAAAACGTGCAATTTTTCTAATGCAAATAAAATCCGAATAAAACCAAATAAAATCCAATAAATGATTTTAATATTTTTCCTCCAATATTTCAATTATTTTGGAGAAGTCATATTATCTCCACTCATTTGATTTAATATGAAATATTTTTTGGAGAGAAAATTTTTTAAAATCAAAATCCTCGTTTCATTATTTGATAAAAATCAAATATGAAAACCGGAAAATCCCCAACTCTCTCCGTGGGTCCTTGAGTTGCTTAGGATTTCGAGGATTGCGGAACGGAAATGCACTAGAACATGATATGCATGGATGATCTATGTATAACATTCCAAATTGAAAATTTGGGATGTTACAGTTAGTACAAGGGAACATCAACCTGAGGACATAAGAAAATTTATCACCTCATGGGGAAGTCAAGACAACTCCAGCCCCTGAGTCTTCTAACTGTCTGGATCCATCAAAGTGAATAGTCTAATATGTGTTATCTGGATTTTCCCCAGGCATCTGCAACTCTATCCAATCATTGATAAAATGCACAAGTGCTTGCGACTTGATAGCCGTGCGAGGCACATACTTCAAACCATGGGGTCCAAGTTCATTGGCCCACTTGGCTACCTGACCTATGGCTTCTCTGTTTTGAATGATATCCCCTAAAGGAGAAGAACTCACCACAGTGATGGGATGACCCAGAAAATATTGCTTGAGCTTTCGACTAGCCATGAATACCCCATATACGAGCTTCTGCCAATGTGGATACCTCTGCTTGGACTCAATAAGTACCTCACTGATGTAGTAAACCGACCGTTGAACCAGATACTCCTTGCCTGGCTCCTTCCTTTCCACCACAATGAATACACTGACAGCTCGGCTATTGGTAGCCACATATAACAACAAAGGCTCTTTATCAATGGGAGCAGCAAGAATGGGCGGCTCAGCCAACTGTTTCTTCAAGTCTTCAAATGCTTGATTAGCAGCATCACTCCAAACAAAGTGATCTGTCTTCTTCATCATCTGGTAAAGAGGGATAGCCTTCTCACCCAACTGGCTTATGAACCGGCTTAAGGCTGCAATACGAGCCGCCAAACGCTGGACATCATTGATACACACCAGTTTAGCCAGAGAAGTGATAGCCTTTATCTTCTCCGGGTTAGCTTCTATACCTCGTTCTGAAACCAGAAAACCCAAAAGCTTGCCTGCTGGCACACCAAAAATACATTTGGTCGGGTTAAGCATCATCTTATAAACCTGGAGATTGTCAAACGTCTCCTTCAAATCATCAATCAGGGTCTCCTTTTTCCTGGACTTCACCACAATGTCATCCACATAAGCATGAACATTACACTCGATCTGATTATGAAGGAAATTTTGCACACACCACTAGTAAGTCGCATGGGCGCTCTTGAGCTCAAAAGACATAGCACATAATAGAAAGCTCCAGAAGGAGTGATGAAAGCTGTCTTCTCCTGGTCCTTAACTGACATCCTGATCTGATGATAACCAAAATAAGCATCCAAAAAACTCAAACGCTCACAACCCGCCGTAGCATCAATAATCTGATCAATACAGGGGAGAGCAAAAGGATCAGCCGGACAAGCCTTGTTTAAATCTGTTTAATCCACACACATACGCCAAGTGCCATTCTTCTTAAGTACTAACACCGGGTTAGCCAACCACTCAGGATGAAAAACTTCAACAATGAACCCAGCCGCCAAGAGCCGGGCCACTTCTTCACCAATGGCCTTACGCCTCTCTTCATTAAAATGATGAAGGAATTGCTTGACCGACTTAAACTTTGGATCAATATTAAGAGTGTGCTCAGCGAGTTCCCTCGGTATATCTGGCATGTCAGAAGGTTTTCATGCAAAGATGTCCCGGTTCTCACAGATGAACTCGATGAGCGCACTTTCCTATTTCGGATCCAGATTAGCACTGATGCTGAACTGCTTGGATGAATCGCCAGGAACGAAATCAACTAGCTTAGTGTCATCTGCTGACTTAAACTTCAAGACCGGATCATGCTCCATAGTTGACTTTTTCAAAGATGTCATATCTATCGGGTCAACATTGTCTTTATAAAACTTCAATTCCTCTGTTGTGCAGACAGACTCAGCATAAGCAGTGTCACCTTCTTCACACTCCAAGTCTATCTTCCGGCTTCCATGCACCGTGATGGTCCCCTTGTAACCCGGCATCTTGAGCTGCAGATAAACATAACAAGGTCATGCCATGAACTTGGCATAAGCCGGTCGTCCAAACAGAGCGTGATATGGGCTTTGAATCTTGACCACTTCAAAGGTTAGCGTCTCGGCCTTGGAGTCATGTTCATCCCCCAAAGCCACTTCCAAAGTAATGTTGCCTACAGGATACACCGACTTACCAGGCACCACTCCATGGAAAACAGTATTGGACGGCTTAAGATTTTTAACAGTCAACCCCATACGATAGAAAGTATCATAGTAGAGGATATTAATGTTGCTACCTCCATCCATGAGTACTTTAGTGAATTTGTATCCTCCCACCTGAGGCGCCACCACCAAATCCAAGTGACCCGGATTATCAATCCATGGCGGGTGATCTTCACGACTCCACACAATGGGTTGTTCAGACCATCGCAGGTAACGGGGAGTCGCCGGCTCAACGACGTTCACAGCCCTTTTACGGAGCTTTTGATCCCGCTTGCATAAACATGTGGTGAAGACGTGGTACTGCCCACTATTCAGTTGTTGCAGATTACTTTGATAACCAGATTGCTGCTGCTGAGTCCCTTGACTAGATTGTTGATGAAAACCACCTTGATTGCCTTGATTCCCCTGGCCCTGGAAACCGAAATTAGAACTGCCACCACCGTAACCCGTACCATGAGAGCCGGAACCCAAGCCACTGCCCAGCCCATGACTATCCTGGAAAAGATGGGAATTCCTGAATTCTTTTATGATGTAGCAATCCTTCCATAGATGAGAGGATGGCTTCTCATGTGATCCGTGCTTCGGACACGGCCGATTCAACAATGCTTCGAGGTTGATTTTTGACCCTTTAGCCTGAGCCGGCCTTCCCTTGCGCCACTGGATATAATTCCGCGCGCCAGTGTTAGCCACGAAGTCCAAATTCCCATTAGCTCTGCGCTTACCATTGCCACCCTGCTGCCCTTTCACACCCTACTCTTCTTTCCATTACCCAGCTTTTCCTCATCAGACTCGGGGTCCTTGGTACTATCAGAGTCGGCATATTTGACAAGAGCCGCCATGAGCTCCCCCATATCATTATAGTAGCACTTAAGCCGCCCAAGCTTATGTTTAAGGGGCATAAAATGACAATTCTTCTCTAACATTAAGACTGCTGAGTCGGCGTTTATGTGATCCGATGAGTGTAGGATAGCCGAGACCCGGCACACCCAATGGGTTGTTGACTCGCCCTCTTCTTGGACACAGGCGTCCAAATCCACAATTGACATAGGTTGCTTGCACGTATCTTTAAAATTCTGGATAAGCCGAGCTTTTAACTCGGCCCATAACCCTTTCAACCAAGTACGGGCCATTCCTTCCAACATCATGGTGAATTATTTAGCACATGCAGCATCGTCAATGTCCAATAGCTCCATCGCCATCTCATAACTCTCAACCCACAATTCAGGGGGTAAGTCAGCTGTGTAGTTGGGCACCTTAGGAGGACCCTTGAAATCCTTGGGCAAACGTATGTTACGTAAAGTCGGCACTAAACATGTCACTCCCAAGGTTTTGGAGGTTACACCTATCTCCACTGAAGTTGTCAGATAAACTGGAGGATGCTGTTGAGCCGCTTGCTGAGCCACCAGCTCAGCCTCTCGAGGGCTCTGCCCTGGTCCACCAAATCCTGAGCACCATCACACGCCGAGTCATGTCCACGTGGCTGGTTACGGTGCCTGTCACTGCTTGAAACGGGTGGTGAGTCAATGTGTCTGCTATAACTCCGGCTTGGGCGAGGGGTTGAGCGAATCCTCTCACGACTATAAGAATAAGCCTCCTGCTGTACCAATGCTGTCTGAAGAAGCTCTCTAGCCATCCGCATTTCAATTGTAGCTGGAGACTCGCCTTCAACTGGGAGAGCCACTAATCGTGTCGCCGCAACAATCATATTAACCAAAGGGTTAGAATAATGACCCGGTGGCGTCGGCACATATCGTGGCTGGATATTATTCAAATGAGGCAGATCCGTCGTGCGTGGCTGAGCCGGCTCTCCAGTCCTAGGTGTGGCTCCCACCCGGTTTACCTCTGGCGGGTCACTGGTCCCTGCACCAGGTGTGTTGAAGAGGTTCCTCACCTCCTAAACCAGGGGTAGACGACTCCGGTGCCTTCTCCTCATGACTTTGTTTGAAGCGTTCTAATCCAACGTGAGCCGGAAGGAATTAGCCTGGATCCCTTGTGCCTGAGCATCCAGAGTAGCTCGCTCCGCAGTCACCCTCGCGTCCTCAGCCGCCAGATCTTCCTTGGCTTGAGCTATCTCATCTCACAGCTTTTGCAACTTCCACGTTATGTTGAGCTTGATTTGCCAGATTAACCTCTCTTGTTAACAATGTTGTCAAAGTGTCCAATAAGTCAGACAAGACCTGAGCCGGCAGGCGCACAGGGCCTCCTGCCCCGGCCGCCGTCGCCGTTGCTGACCCGGAAATCATTGCTGCTGCTGTCGTAGAATTCTGCCCTGGCTGTGTATTGGCCATGAAAATCGCGACCCAGTTCGGCGGCTCATAGGGGTCCGGAATACTATCGCCATCGGAACAGCCCCCAAGCCCGCCGTCTTGCAGTTGATACAATGAAGTAGTCTCACCCGTGGATGACTCACCATCAGAATAGATGGTCGTCTCACCGCCAGACACGGATCCTTCTTCAAATTCCGCCCCATGGATGAATCCAACGAAGGTGTGCTTCACAGTGGGTTGCACCCAGGAGGGTCGTGCACGCCGAGCCGTTTCAATGATGTCGGTGTAGATGTCCGGCTCAGGGCCCGGTTCGCCGATCTTGCCGATGAAGACGTGAATTCCGCCGAAGGGGACCCGATACCCATACTCGATTAAGCCGGCCTCGGGGCCCCAGCCTGCGTCGTTGATGTAGAGCTTGTCGCGACGACTCTTGGTCATCCAGCCCACAACGTATCTTTTGATCCCTTCAAAGTTGCCCTGTAAGAACTCAAAACCACTGTGCGCAAGCCCCACGGTGGGCGCCAACTGTTGTGGAATTGTCACGGCGGATGTCCTTGCAGAAGGACTTAGTCGTGGAGCCATCGCAATAGGGTTAGCTTAAAGGGGTTAAATGGGACAAAGGACACAAGGAGTTTATACTGGTTCGGTCCCTTGTGGTGAAGGTAAAGGCCTAATCCAGTTTGAGGTGGTATTGCTTATGTCTCGCTTACCAGGGAGCGAATACACTTGACGTAGCTTTCAATCTGTTGTTTCTTGTCCCTAAGCCGCCACCGGGTCATCCCTTCATATACACAGGTTGACGCCCAGCAGCTTACAGAGTCCCGATCGGCTCATAAACAACGTGTCCGACTCGGTGACTAACTACACTTGCCTTACGATACAAGTCATACATATATGGCGGTTTACACTTATGGGCCTTAAGCCGCCTCTGGGTTTTGGGTCCTTTAGTAAGTCTTCATCCTGAACCATCATCTTTGACATCTTCATGGGCTTCGTGATGATGAATCGCCATTGGGATAACCCGGCCCCTCCTAGGCGGGTCATACCCAATAGTCATATCCCCAACAACAACCATTATTCTCTGATTTAAATGAATAACCGTCTCGCATCAAACAAGACCCAGATATAATGTTCATGCTTAACGCTGGCACCAAATAACAATTATTCAGGTTTAATACTAATCTCGAAGGTAGATGTAGAGGTAGCGTGCCGACCGCGATCACATCAACTTTGGAACCATTTCCCACGCGCATCGTCGCCTTGTCCTTAGCCAATCTTCACTTAATCCGTAGCCCCTGTTTCGAGTTGCAAATATGAGCAACAGAACCAATATCAAATACCCAGGCGCTATTGCGAGAATTAGTAAGGTACACATCAATAACATGTATATCAAATATACCTTTCACTTTTCCATCCTTCTTATCCGCCAAATACTTGGGGCAGTTCCACTTCTAGTGACCAGTCCCTTTGTAGTAGAAGCACTCAGTCTCAGGCTTAGGTCCAGACTTGGGCTTCTTCACTTGAGCAGCAACTTGCTTGCCATTCTTCTTGAAGTTCCCCTTCTTCCCTTTGCCCTTTTTCTTGAACCTAGTGGTCTTGTTAACCATCAACACTTGATGCTCCTTCTTGATTTCTACCTCCGCAACTTTTATCATCGCGAACAGCTCGGGAATTTTCTTATCCATCCCTTGCATATTATAGTTCATCATGAAGCTTTTGTAGCTTGGTGGCAGTGATTGAAGAACTCTGTCAATGACACTATCATTAGGAAGATTAACTCCCAGTTGAGTCAAGTGGTTGTGGTACCCAGACATTCTGAGTATATGTTCACTGACAGAACTATTCTCCTCCATCTTGCAGCTATAGAACTTATTGGAGACTTCATATCTCTCAATTCAGGCATTTGCTTGAAATATTAACTTCAACTCCTGGAACATCTCATATGCTCCATGACGTTCAAAACGTCATTGAAGTCCCAATTCTAAGACGTAAAGCATGGCACACTGAACTATCGAGTAGTCATCAGCTTTGCTCTGCCAGATGTTCATAACATCCGGTGTTGCTCTTGTGGCGGGCTTTGCACCTCGCTGTGCTTCCAGGATGTAATTCTTCTGTGCAGCAATGAGGATAATCCTCAAGTTATGGACCCAGTCCGTGTAGTTGCTACCATCATCTTTCAACTTATCTTTCTCTAGGAACACATTAAAATTCAAAGGAACAGTAGCACGGGCCATTTATTTACAACAACATAGACATGCAAAATACTATCAGGTACTAAGTTCATGATAAATTAAAGTTCAATTAATCATATTACTTCAGAACTCCCACTTAGATAGACATCCCTCTAGTCATCTAAATGATCACGTGATCCATATCAACTAAACCATGTCCGATCATCACGTGAGATGGAGAAGTTTTCAATGGTGAACATCACTATGTTGATCATATCTACTATATGATTCACGCTTGACCTTTCGTTCTCAGTGTTCCGAGGCCATATCTGCATATGATAGGCTCGTCAAGTTTAACCTGAGTATTCTGCTTGTGCAAAACTGGCTTGCACCCGTTGTATGTGAACATAGAGCTTACCACACCCGATCATCACGTGGTGTCTCGGCACGACGAACTGTGGCAATGATGCATACTCAGGGAGAACACTTATACCTTGAAATTTAGTGAGAGATCATCTTATAATACTACCGCCGTACTAAGCAAAATAAGATGCATAAAAGATAAATATCACATGCAATCAATATAAGTGATATGATATGGCCATCATCATCTTGTGCCTTTCATCTCCATCTCCAAAGCACCATCATGATCACCATCGTCACCGGCTTGACACCTTGATCTCCATCGTAGCATCGTTGTCGTCTCGCCAACTATTTCTTCCACAACTATCTCTACCGCTTAATGATAAAGTAAAGCAATTACATGGCAATTGCATTTCATACAATAAAGCGACAACCATATGGCTCTTGGTAGTTGCCGATAACTTTGTTACAAAACATGATCATCTCATAGTAGAACAATTTATATAATCACGTCTTGACCATATCACATCACAACATTGTAATGCCCCGGACACACCCGCCGGTGGGTCCTCACTCATGCGCACCCGGGAGCAACTTCACGGTCGGTCACCCATCCTGAAACTACTCCAAGCTAAGCATGCCGAACTTTGGAGTTCTGTCCGAATGGGCTCCCGAAAAAGAAGGAATTCCTTATTGATATGAGTAGTCTATCATCCCTAATCAGCTAGGCTATCACATACACCCCCACTTAGGGGAACCGACGTCCTCATCGGGCCACAGGAATGTTCCCTCTTGGCACATACGTCTGCGATCCAATCCGGTACATGTGACATGCTGTGTGCCACGACGGGTCACGAACGTCATGAACAACATGACCACGCACTTGTCCTCAAACATCCGTGTAACCGCGAGGGTCGGCTCTGATACCAACTTGTAACGCCCCGGACACACCCGCCGGTGGTCGTTACTCCTGGCGGGATCTAGACTGGCTCCACGGATCAATACTAGTCTTTTCTGCTCACTTTGTCCTCACTCGTGCACACCCGGGCACAACTTCCTGGTCGATCACCCATCCTGGAACTACTCCAAGCTGAGCACGCTTAACTTTGGAGTTATGTCCGAATGGGCTCCCGGAAAAGAAGGAATTTCTTATTGATATGAGTACTCTATCATCCCTAATAAGCCAGGCTATCACAAACATGCCCTGCAAAAACAAGTTAGACGTCCTCAACTTTGTTGTTGCAAGTTTTACGTGGCTGCTACGGGCTTAGCAAGAACCGTTCTTACCTACACATCAAAAACCACAACGATTTTTCGTCAAGTGTGTTGTTTTAACCTTCAACAAGGACCGGGCGTAGTCACACTCAATTCAACTAAAGTTGGAGAAACAGACACCCACTAGCCACTTGTGTGCGAAGCACGTCGGTAGAACTAGTCTCATGAACGCGGTCATGTAATGTCGGTCTGATCCGCTTCATCCAACAATACCACTGAATCAAAGTATGACATGCTGGTAAGCGGTATGACTATTATCGCCCACAACTCTTTGTGTTCTACTCGTGCATATAACATCTACGCATAGACCTGGCTTTGATACCACTGTTGGGGAATGTAGTATTTCAAAAAAATTCCTACGATCACGCAAGATCTATCTAGGAGATGCATTGCAAAGAGAGGGGAGGGTGTGTCTACGTACCCTCATAGACCAAAAGCGGAAGCGTTTAGTAACACAGTTGATGTAGTCGAACGTCTTCTCGATGCAACCGATCAAGTACCGAATGCACGGCACCTCCGCGATCTGCACACGTTCAGCTCGATGACGTACCTCGTACTCTTGATCCAGCTGAGGCCGAGGGTGAGTTCCATCAGCACAACGGCGTGTCGACGGTAATGATGAAGTTACCAACGCAGGGCTTCGCCTAAGCACTACGACGATATGACCAAGGTGTAAAACTGTGGAGGGGGCACACGGCTAAAGATCAACTTGTGTGTCTATGGGGTGCCCCCTCCCCCATATATAAAGGAGGGGAGGAGGAGGAGGGCCCACCACAAGGGGTGTGTCCAAAGGGGGGAATTCTACTCCTAGTAGGAGTAGGTTCCCCCCTTTCCTAGTCCTAGTAGGAGAAGAAGGAAGGAGAGGAAGAAGAGAAGGAAAGGGGGCCGACCCCCTAGCCCTAGTCCAATTCGGTTTGGGCTAGGGGGCGCGCTCCACACCTTGGCTCACCTCCTCTCTTCCACCACTAGGCCCATGAGGCCCAATAACTTCCCGGGGGGGAGGGTCCGGTAACCCCCGGTACTCCGAAACTTATCCGAAATGACCCGGACCAGTCCGGTGTCCGAATGTAGCCTTCCAATATATGAATCTTTATGTCTCTACCATTTCGAGACTCCTCGTCATGTCCGTGATCTCATCTGGGACTCCGAACAACCTTCGGTACATCAAATCACATAACTCATAATACATATCGTCATCGAACGTTAAGCGTGCGGACCCTATGGGTTCGAGTACTATGTAGACATGACCGAGACACATCTCCGGTCAATAACCAATAGCAGAACTTGGATGCTCATATTTGCTCCTACATATTCTATGAAGATCTTTATCGGTCAAACCACACAACGACATACGTTGTTCCCTTTGTCATCGGTATGTTACTTGCCTGAGATTCGATCGTCGGTATCATCATACCTAGTTTAATCTCGTTATTGGCAAGTCTCTTTACTCGTTCCGTAATGCATCATCCCGCAACTAACTCATTAATCACATTGCTTGCAAGGCTTATAGTGATGTGCATTACCGAGAGGGCCCGGAGATACCTCTTCGACAATCGGAGTGACGAATCCTATTCTCGATCTATGCCAACTCAACAAACACCATTGGAGACACATGTAGAGCATCTTTATAATCACCCAGTTACGTTGTGATGTTTGATAGCACACTAAGTGTTCCTTCGGTATTCAGGATTGGCATAATCTCATAGTCATAGGAACATGTATAAGTCATGAAGAAAGCAATAGCAATAAACTAAACGATCATAGTGCTAAGCTAACAGATGGGTCTAGTCCATCACATCATTCTCTAATGATGTGATCCCGTTCATCAAATGACAACACATTTCATGGCTAGGAAACTTAACCATCATTGATTAACGAGCTAGTCAAGTAGAGGCATACTAGGGACACTCTGTCTGTCTATGTATTCACACATGTACTAAGTTTCCGGTTAATACAATTCTAGCATGAATAATAAAAATTTATCATGATATAGGGAAATATAAATAACAACTTTATTATTGCCTCTAGGGCATATTTCCTTCAGGGGGGCGCGCCCTACCCCCGTGGGCGTGCCTCCCGACCATGTGGCCACCTCGTGGCTTTCCTGACGTGCACTCCACGCCCTCTAGATGTCTTCTGGTCCAAGAAAAATCATCATGAAAGTTTCATTCCATTTATACTCTGTTTGGTATTCCAAACTCTAAAACAAGGGGAAAAATAGGAACTGCCACTGGGCTCTGGATTAATAGGTTAGTCCCAAAAATCATATAGAATAGTATATTCATGCATATAAAACATCCAAAACAGATAATATAATAGCATGGAACAACCAAAAATTAGAGATACGTTGGAGACGTATCAGAGATCATGGAAGGCGGAAAATCCACCTACGCCATGTACTACTTGTTGGAAAATGTTGCATGGAAAACAAAAAAAATTCTACGCACACGCAATAATCTATCCTTGGAGATGCATAGCAACGAGGGGGAGAGTGTATCTACGTACCCTCATAGACCAAAAGCGAAAGCACTTTAACAACGTGGTTGATGTAGTCGAACTTCTTCTAGCTTCGACCGATCAAGAACCGAACGTATGGCACCTCCGAATTCTGCAACGTTCAACTCGGTGACGTCCCTCGCCTTCTTGATCTAGCAAGGTATTGAAGTTGTAGATTAGTTCCGTCAGCACGACGGCGTGGTGACGGTGATGGTGAAGTGATCCGCGTAGGGCTTTGCCTAAGCACCACGAGAATATGACTGGGGGTGTAAACTGTGGAGGGGGGCACCGCACACGGCTAACAATTGATGTTGTGTGTTTTAGGCGCCCCCTTTCCCACATATATATATGTGGGAGGGGAGGAGAGGGAGCCAGGGGGCACCCCAAGTAGGATCCGAATCCTACTTGGGGTTTCCCCAAGTGGCGCCCCCCTTTTCGTTTTCCACCGGAGAAGAAAGGAAGGGGGGACCGAACCCCCTTTTTTCCTTCTCCAATTTGGCCATAGTCCAGGGGGGCGCTGTCGGTGTCAAATGATAACCCACAAGCATAGGGGATAGCAAAGTTTTTGAGGGTAGAGTATTCAGCCCAAATTTATTGATTCGACACAATGGGAGCCAAACAATATTCTCAAGTATTAGCAGCTAAGTTGTCAATTCAACCACACCTGGAAATTTAATATCTGCAACAAAGTATTTAGTAGCAAAGTAATATTATAGTAGTGGTAACGGTAGCAAGAGGTAACGGTAGCAAAAGTAATGTTCTTAGTATTTTGTAGTGATGATATCAATAGCAACGGAAAAGTAAATAAGCGAAAAATAATATATGGAAAGCTCATGGGCAATGGATCAGTGATGGAGAATTTTGCCGGATGTGGTTCATCATGTAATAGTCATAACCTAGGGTGACACAAAACTAACTCCAATTCATCAATGTAATTTAGGCATGTATTCCGAATATAGTCATACGTGCTTATGGAAAAGAACTTGCATGACATCTTTTGTCCTACCCTCCCGTGGCAGCGAGGTCCTAGCGGAAACTAAGGGATATTAAGGCCTCCTTTTAATAGAGTACCTGACCAAAGCATTAACACATGATGAATACATGAACTCCTCAAACTACGGTCATCACCGGTAAGTATCCCGATTATTGTCACTTCGGGCTTAACGGATCATAACACATAATAGGTGACTATAGACTTGCAAGATAGGATCAAGAACTCTCATATATTGATGAAAACATAATAGGTTCAGATCTGAAATCATGGCACTCGGGCCCTAGTGACAAGCAATAAGCATAGCAAAGTCATAGCAACATCAATCTCAGAACATAGTGGAAACTAGGGATCAAACCCTAACAAAACTAACTCGATTACATGATAAATCTCATCCAACCCATCACCGTCCAGCAAGCCTATGATGGAATTACTCACGCACAGCGGTGAGCATCATGAAATTGGTGACGGAGGATGGTTGATGATGACGATGGCGACGGATTCCCCTCTCCGGAGCCCCAAACGGACTCCAGATCAGCCCTCCCGAGAGGTTTTAGGGCTTGGCGGTGGCTCCGTATCGTAAAACGCGATGAATCCTTCTCTCTTATTTTTCTCTCCCCGAAAGCAAATATATAGAGTTGGAGAACGTTTGTTCCTGCACATAAATAACACCATGGTAATTCTGCTGAAAACAACATCAGTCCGGGTTAGTTTCATTCAAATCATGCAAGTTAGAGTCCAAAACAAGGGCAAAAGTGTTTGGAAAAGTAGATACGACGAAGACGTATCAACTCCCCCAAGCTTAAACCTTTGCTTGTCCTCAAGCAATTCAGTTGATAAACTGAAAGTCATAAAGAAAAACTTTTACAAACTCTATTTGCTCTTGTTGTTGTAAATATGTAAAGCCAGCATTCAAGTTTTCAGCAAAGATTATGAACTAACCATATTCACAATAACGCATAGGTATCATGTTTACTCATATCAATGGCATAATCAACTAGCGAGCAATAATGGTAAGTCTCGGATAACAACACTTTCTCAAAACAATCATAATATGGTATAACAAGATGGTATCTCGCTAGCCCTTTCTGAGACCGCAAAACATAAATGCAGAGCACCTTTAAAGATCAAGGACTGACTAGACATTGTAATTCATGGTAAAAGAGATCCAGTCAAGTCATACTCAATGTAAACTAACAGTAATGAATTCAAATGACAGCGGTGCTCTCCAACTGGTGCTTTTTAATAAGAGGAGGATGACTCAACACAAAAATAAATAGATAGGCCCTTCGCAGAGGGAAGCAGGGAATTGTAGAGGTGCTAGAGCTCGGTTTTGAAATAGAGGTGAATAATATTTTGAGCGTTATACTTTCATTGTCAACATAACAACCAAGAGATGGTGATATCTTCCATGCTACACAGATTATAGGCGGTTCCCAAACAGAATGGTAAAGTTTATACTCCCCCTCCACCAACAAGAATCAATCCATGGCTTGCTCGAAACAACGAGTGCCTCCAACTAACAAGAGTCCCAGGGGGATTTTTTCGAATTATTTTGATTTAGTTTGCGTAAAGCATGGGACTGGGCATCCCGATGACCAGCCATTTTCTCGTGAGTGAGGAGTGGAGTCCACTCCTCTTGAGAATAACCCGCCTAACATGGAAGATACGGACATCCCTAGTTGATACATGAGCTATTCGAGCATACAAAACAGGATATTTATTTGAAGGTTTAGAGTTTGGCACATACAAAATTACTTGGAACAGCAGGTAGATACCGTATATAGGTAGGTATGGTGGACTCATATGGAACAACTTTGGGGTTTATGGAGTTGGATGCACAAGCAGTATTCCCGCTTAGTATAGGTGAAGGCTAGCAAAAGACTGGGAAGCGACCAGCTAGAGGGCGACAACAGTCATGAACATGCATTGAAATTAATCAACACCGAATGCAAGCATGAGTAGGATATAATCCACCATGAACATAAATATTGTGAAGGCTATGTTGATTTTATTTCAACTACATGCGTGAACATGCGCCAAGTCAAGTCACTTAAATCATTCAGAGGAGGATACCACCCTATCATACCACATCACAACCATTTTAATAGCATGTTGGCACGCAAGGTAAACCATTATAAGCTCCTAGCTAATCAAGCATGGCACAAGAAACTATGATCTCTAGTTGTCATTGCAAACATGTTTATTCATAATAGGCTGAATCAGGAACGATGAACTAATCATATTTACAAAAACAAGAGAGGTCGAGTTCATACCAGCTTTTCTCATCTCAGTCAGTCCATCATGTATTGTCATAATTGCCTTTCACTTGCACGACCGAACGATGTGGATAATAATAATAGTGCACGTGCATTGGACTAAGCTGGAATCTGCAAGCATTCAATAAACAGGAGAAGACAAGGCAATATGGGCTCTTTTGTCAGATCAACAATAATGCATATACGAGCCACTTCAACAATTTAATCATGGTCTTCTCCCATCGACCCCCAAAGAAAAGAAAAGAAATAAAATTATTTACACGGGAAAGCTCCCAACAGGCAAAAGAAGAAGAACGGGAAATCTTTTTGGATTTTCTTTTTAATTACTACTACAAGCATGGAAAGTAAACTAATTAAAAGTTACAACTATTTTTTTGGTTTTTCTTAAGGTTTATTAAACACACAAGAAGAAAGCATAAAAAGGAAAATAAACTAGCATGGATGTTACAATGAAAAAGTATGAGCATCGACGTCTAGCAATGAGTGTGTGAACATGAATATAATGTCGGTGAGAAATACGTACTCCCCAAGCTTAGGCTTTTGGCCTAAGTTGGTCTATGGCCACAGTTGGCTTAGCGGATATCCATAGTAATAGTTGGGGTCGTACTGCGATGAAGAAGACTCTGATTGCCACTGGTTGGCAATCATCTCCGGATCCCAATGGTAATTAGACTGACGTGGAGGATCAACTTGTGGTTTCGACTCTGGCTCTGTGGCTCATGTATGGTTCCGGTAGGCGTGAATAGCCTCTAACGAAACAAGGTACTGGCCTGAAGATAAATCAAACAAGGAAGGAGCAGGCAGGGTAATAGTCTCAGGATGATGCTTATGAAAGAACAATTTGTATTCTCTGCTTCCCTTCCCTATTCTTAACAATAAAATCATGTGCCACCATACTCTTATAATCTAAATAAACACGAGGCAACAATTTTTCTTCCTTTTCATAATGCCTAATAGGTATGTTAAAATGTGCAGCTAGGCGTGAAGCATAGATGCCTCCAAAGATGGGGCCCTTTGTACGGTTCAGACTTAACCGTTTAGCAATAATACCGCCCATACTAACAGAGTTATCACTGAATAAACCATGGAACAAAATAATAATATCAGGAACACTAAGGTTTCCACAGTTTCCGCGACCAACTAAGCAACGACTAGCAAATATTGCAAAGTAGCATAAAACAGGAAAATGTATGCTAGTGATTCGTGCATCGGAAACCTTCCTCGTTTCCCCTACAGTGATGGTATCAATAAACCCACCCACATCGCCGCGATGTGGTTCCTCTGTCGTGCCCTCGAAAGGGACCAAACAAACCAGACAAAAATCATAAAGTGACATCTCCTTACGCTCATCATCTAAATAAAACTCCACTGTAGGTGGTGAGCTCCTAGAATGGAAATGAAAGTTTTGGACAAAGATAATTGTGAGTAAGAGATACTGTTCGCGTTGGTCATGGAGGAAGGCGGTGAGGCCTGCATTCTCATCCAATTCATAAAAATCAGCATAAATCCCGGCTGCTCTCAAGAAATCATTGGAAGGCCATTCACACAGCCGAACCTCCATGGTGCGAGGCAGATTATACTTGGGCTTCTCTACTTTTTCATTTTTCTTTTCCTTCGAGCTTCGGCTCGATGAGCCCCTCAAAAATCTCTTCATTATATTGTGAAAAATTCTGAAATTTTTAGTAACTTCAAAATAAAAGTGAACCAAGCTCAACAAAATTGATAGCAACAACTCCTACAAGTGCCTAGAGCCTATATCATGCATTATAACTACTTTTTACCATATAAATTTGACATGCAAGCTCAAGAACATGGTCACCTAGGCAGCACAAATTTGCAATGAATAAAGCACTAGAACAAAAACTAATTGGACCAATGGAGGAGTCACATACCAAGGAACAATCTCCCCAGGCAGTTTTGTGAGAGGTGCTTTGAGCAAGGAGATTGAAAATCATAGCAAAATGAGCTAGAACTCATGCTTGAGCTGGACATTCGTGTTTGTGGGAGGAAGAAGGAGTGTGTGGGTGCAGGAATAAGTGGAGGAGGGCCACCGTGGGCCCACGGGGCAGGGGGCGCACCCTCCACCCTTGTGGCCAGGTGGATGCCCCCCGTGCTGTGTTCTTGGTGCCAAATATTCCAGAAAAAATCATATTTAAATTTCAGGGCATTTGGAGAACTTTTATTTTTGCGGTATTTTTATATTGCACGGATAATTCAGATAACAGACAGAAAAATACTTATTTTTATTTTATTTAATATAAATAACAAAAAGTAAAAGGAATGTACAGAGAGTTGTGCCTTCCAGTTTCATCCATCTCATGCTCATCAAAAGGAATCCACTAACAAGGTTGATCAAGTCTTGTTAACGAACTCATTCCGAATAACATGGAACCAGAGAAATTTTGAATAACACTATGTTACGTCAACGGGGATATGCACATCCCCAATAATAAGAATATCATATTTCTTCTTGATAGTGGGAAGAGAAAATTCAAAACCTCCAAATATAATCGATTGAATTTTTCCAATAGAGTTGATACTATGAACTTGAGGTTGTTTCCTCGGAAAGTGTATCGTATGCTCATTACCATTAACATGAAAAGTGACATTGCCTTTAGTGCAATCAATAACAGCCCCTGCAGTATTCAAAAAGGGTCTTCCAAGAATAATAGACATACTATCGTCCTCGGGAATATCAAGAATAACAAAGTCCATTAAAATAGTAACGTTTGCAACTACAACAGGCACATCCTCACAAATACCGACAGGTATAGCAGTTGATTTATCAGCCATTTGCAAAGATATTTCAGTAGGTGTCAACTTATTCAAATCAAGTCTACGATATAAAGAGAGAGGCATAACACTAACACCGGCTCCAAGATCACATAAAGCAGTTTTAACATAGTTCCTTTTAATGGAGCATGGTATAGTGGGTACTCCTGGATCTCCAAGTTTCTTTGGTACTCCACCCTTAAAAGTATAATTAGCAAGCATGGTGGGAATTTAAGCTTCCGGTATCTTTCTCTTATTTGTAACAATTTCTTTCATATACTTAGCATAAGGATTCATTTTAAGCATATCAGTTAATCGCATACGCAAAAAGATAGGTCTAATCATTTCAGCAAAGCGCTCAAAATCCTCATCATCCTTTTTCTTGGATGGTTTGGGAGGAAAAGGCATGGGTTTCTGAACCCATGGTTCTCTTTCTTTACCATGTTTCCTAGCAACAAAGTCTTTCTTATCATAACGTTGATTCTTTGATTGGGGGTTATCAAGATCAATAGCAGGTTCAATTTCTATATCATTATCATTGCTAGGTTGAGCATCAACATGAGCATTATTATTAGCATTATCACTAGTTTCAGGTTCATTACCAGATTGTGTTTCAGCATCAGAAATAGAAATATCATTTGGATTCTCAGGTGTATCAACAATAGGTTCACTAGAAGCATGCAAAGTCCTATCATTTTTCTTTTTCTTCCTTTTAGAAGGACTAGGTGCATCTATATTATTTCTCTGAGAATCTTGCTCAATTCTCTTAGGATGGCCTTCAGGATACAAAGGTTCCTGAGTCATTTTACCACCTCTAGTAATAACTCTAACAGCATTATCATTATCCTTGCTATTCAATTCATTGAGTAAATCATTTTTAGCCTGAAGTACTTTTCTACTTGAGTGGTAACCATAGAAGCATGTTTACTAATAAGTTTAAGTTCACCTTTGACATTAGCCATATAATCACCCAAGTGTTCAAGCATATTTGAATTGTTTTTCAATTGTCTACCAAAATAAGCATTGAAGTCTTCTTGCTTAACCATAAATTTATCAAACTCATCTAAGCATGGGCTAGCAAACTTAGTAAATGGGATTTCAGCTTTAGCAAATCTATAGAGAGAATTTACCTTTACTACCTGTGTCGGGTTATCAAGACCATGAGTTTATTCAATAGGTGAAGGATTAAGATCATATGTTTCTTCAATAGGCGGTAAATTAAGACTGTGTATTTCTTCAATAGGAGGTAAATTCTTAACATCTTCAGCTTTAATACCTTTTTCTTTCATGGATTTCTTTGCCTCTTGCATATCTTCAGGACTGAGAAATAGAATACCCCTTTTCTTCAGAGTTGGCTTAGGAATAGGCTCAGGAAGTGTCCAATTATTTTCATTAGTCAACATATTATTTAATAGAATTTTAGCTTCGTCCGGTGTTCTTTCCCTGAAAACAGAACCATCACAACTATCCAGGTAATCTCTGGAAGCATCGGTTAGTCCATTATAAAAGATATCAAGTATTTCATTTTTCTCAAGAGGATGATCAGGCAAAGCATTAAGTAATTGGATAAGCCTCCCCCAAGCTTGTGGGAGACTCTCTTCTTCAATTTGCACAAAATTATATATATCCCTTAAGGCAGCTTGTTTCTTATGAGCAGGGAAATATTTAGCGGAGAAGTAATAAATCATATCCTGGGGACTACGCACACAACCAGGATCAAGAGAATTAAACCATATCTTAGCATCACCCTTTAATGAGAATGAAACTATTTTAAGGGTATAAAAGTAGCGAGTTCTCTCATCATTAGTGAACAGGGTGGCTATATCATTTAATTTAGTAAGATGTGCCACAACAGTTTCAGATTCATAGCCATAAAAAGGATCAGATTCAACCAAAGTAATTATATCAGGATCAACAGAGAATTCATAATCCTTATCAGTAACATAGATAGGTGAAGTAGCAAAAGCAGGGTCAGGTTTCATTCTAGCATTAAGGGATTGTTGCTTCCATTTAGCTAATAACCTCTTGAGTTCGTATCTATATTTGCAAGCTAAAATAGCTAGAGCAGCTTCTTTTTGAAAAACATAACCCTCAGGAATAACAGGTGATTCATATTTATTAGAGGGAGAGTCTTCATCATCACTTTCATCAATATTATCAGATTCAATATTTTCATTCTCTCTAACCTAGCAAGTTGTTCATCAAGAAATTCACCAAGTGGCACAGTAGTATCAAGCATAGAAGTAGTTTCATCATAAGTATCATGCATAGAAGAAGTGGCATCATCAATAACATGCGACATATCAGAACGAATAGCAGAAGTAGGTTTAGGTGTCGCAAGCTTACTCAAAACAGAAGGTGAATCAAGTGCAGAGCTAGATGGCAGTTCCTTACCTCTCCTCGTAGTTGAGGGATAAATCTTGGTTTTCGGATCTCTCAAGTTCTTCATAATGATAAGCAGATATAAATCCCAAGTGACTCAAAGAATAGAGCTATGCTCCCCGGCAATGGCGCTAGAAAATAGTCTTGATAACCCACAAGTATAGGGGATCACAAGAGTTTTCGAGGGTAGAGTATTCAACCCAAATTTATTGATTCGACACAAGGGGAGCCAAAGAATATTCTCAAGTATTAGCAGTTGAGTTGTCAATTCAACCACACCTGGAAACTTAATATCTGCAGCAAAGTATTTAGTAGCAAAGTAATATGATAGTAGTGGTAACGGTAGCAAGAGGTAACGGTAGCAAAAGTAATGTTTTTGCTTTTTTGTAGTGATGATAGCAATAGCAACGGAAAAGTAAATAAGCGAAGAACAATATATGGAAAGCTCATAGGCAATGGATCAGTGATGGAGAATTATGTCGGATGTGGTTCATCATGTAACAGTCATAACCTAGGATGACACAGAACTAACTCCAATTCATCAATGTAATGTAGGCATGTATTCCGAATATAGTCATACGTGCTTATGGAAAAGAACTTGCATGACATCTTTTGTCCTACCCTCCCGTGGCAGCGGGGTCCTAGCGGAAACTAAGGGATATTAAGGCCTCCTTTTAATAGAGTACTGGACCAAAGCATTAACACATAGTGAATACATGAACTCCTCAAACTATGGTCATCACCGGTAAGTATCCCAATTATTGTCACTTCGGGGTTAACGGATCATAACACATAATAGGTGACTATAGACTTGCATGATAGGATCAAGAACTCTCATATATTGATGAAAACATAATAGGTTCAGATCTGAAATCATGGCACTCGGGCCCTAGTGACAAGCATTAAGCATAGCAAAGTCATAGAAACATCAATCTCAGAACATAGTGGATACTAGGGATCAAACCCTAACAAAACTAACTCGATTACATGATAAATCTCATCCAACCCATCATCGTCCAGCAAGCCTACGATGGAATTACTCACGCACGGCGGTGAGCATCATGAAATTGGTGATGGAGGATGGTTGATGATGATGATGGCGACGGATTCCCCTCTCCGGAGCCCCGAACGGACTCCAGATCAGCCCTCCCGAGAGGTTTTTGGGCTTGGCAGCTGCTCCGTATCGTAAAACGCGATGAATCCTTCTCTCTTATTTTTTTCTCCCCGAAAGCAAATATATAGAGTTGGAGTCAAGGTCGGAGGAGCTCCAGGGGCCCCACGAGGTAGGGGGCGCGCCCTAGGGGGGCAGGCGCGCCCCCACCCTCGTGGCTAGGGTGTGGGCCCCTTGGTCTTCATCTTTTGCAAGGATTTTTTATTATTTTTGAAAAGATGTTCCGTGAAGTTTTAGGTCATTCCGAGAACTTTTGTTTCTGCACATAAATAACACCATGGCAATTCTACTGAAAACAGCGTCAGTCCGGGTTAGTTCCGTTCAAATCATGCAATTTAGAGTCCAAAACACGGGCAAAAGTGTTTGTAAAAGTAGATACGACGGAGACGTATCATCAAAACCGGCGGATCTCGGGTAGGGGGTCTCGAACTATGCGTCTAAGGCGGATGGTAACAGGAGGCAGGGGACACAATGTTTACCTAGGTTTGGGCCCTCTTGATGGAGGTAATACCCTACTTCCTGCTTGATTGATCTTGATGATATGAGTATTACAAGAGTTGATCTACCACGAGATCGTAGAGGCTAAACCCTAGAAGCTAGCCTATGATTATGATTGTTCTTGCCCTACGGACTAAACCCTCCAGTTTATATAGACACTGGAGGGGGCTAGGGTTACACAAAGTCGGTTACAAGGGAGGAGATCTACATATCCGAATTGCCAGGGTTGCCTTCCATGCAAAGGAGAGTCCCACCTGGACACGGGACGAAGTCTTCAATCTTGTATCTTCATAATCCAACAGTCCGGCCGAAGGATATAGTGCGGCTATCTGAGGACCCCCTAATCCGGGACTCCCTTAGTAGCCCCCGAACCAGGCTTCAATGACGATGAGTCCGGCGCGCAGATTGTCTTTGGCATTGCAAGGCGGGTTCTTCTCCAAATTCTGAATACCTGTCGAGTAGTGTTCGGCTTCCCATGGATGTTGCACTCCTTGGCTTCTGCGCCTAATAATGGCTATCCTCCACGTGTTGAGCGAATGCGAGAAGTCGGGGCATTTTTACACTTGCCACCCTAACCATGTGAGTAAATCATCTATTTAAAGAGACGGGGATCCTCAGATCCAGATCACACCATCCTCCCACAGCGAGTATCCATCGAAGCGCGCACGGAAAAAGTCCATCCCATCATGGCCGGCCATTGCAGCTCCTCCTCTCGCTCCCGTGGCCCTAAGCCAAGCGATTGGAAGAAGTGTTCCGTCCCCCACAGCCAATTAGTAGAGTTACAGACCCAGGGGTTTCTCCCTCCAGCGTATATGGTCCCCGTTCGAGCCGGACTTGCCACTTACAACGGCGGGGAGCAAGCGGAGAGCTTTCCCAACCCATCCATGGGGGAGCGGGTATGCCTTGTCCCTTACTTATTGAGGGGGCTTGGATTTCCAATCCATCCGTTCCTCCGCGGGCTCCTGGAGTTCTACGGCCTCCAGCTACATAACTTTACTCCCGCCTCCATATTACACATCGCTGGCTACGTTGCCGTCTGCGAGCTGTTTTTGGGCTGCGAAGCTCATTTCGAGCTATGGAAGAGGCTATTCTTCCTCGTACCCCGTACACAGGAGGGGTCAATATATCAAGTGGGTGGAACCGAGATATGGCGCATCGCCGAGACCGAATACCTGTCCGGTACTCTAAAGAATACATCCGAAGACTGGCCTTCGGAGTGGTTTTATATGGAGGACGTCCCTCTCCCGGACCCTATTCGGATGGGCCTTCCTGAGTTCGATAACGCCCCTTTGAAGAAACACCGCAGTTGGTGCCCTCGAAGCCCCCAAGAGGAAGATAACAGAGAGTTCCTTTACCTGATGGGCCAGATAAAAACGCTGGCCAAATCAGGATTGACAATAATCGAGGTTATGTCAATATGTATAATGCGGGGGGTGCAGCCACTTCAATATCAGGGACAATCCATGTGGCACTTTAATGGAGAAGACGATGCCACCCGTTGTGGCCGTAAGGGACCGGACTCCGTCGCTGCTCTAGCGAAAGTACTGTCCGATTTATATAAAGGAGAGGAAGAGGAGTTCATCCGCATTAAGTCACGGGATGGATTCTCCATGTACAACCCCCCAAACTAGGTGAGCTGCTACTTTCTACTCCAGACCTTCCCGCATTCTTCTTCATAAGTATTTACCTTGCTATTTCATAGTAGGAACTTCGAAAAGCTGTGAGGGAGGTCCACAGCCCATCTCCACAACCAGAGGACCCTGACCGGGCCCTCGACTCTGGACTCGAAGAAGATCCGGATACATTTGTGGAGCTCATCGACATGACGTTCTATTAGTTAAGCTGTGACGGTGCCTTGGTGGCCATCATAGCCGATTATCCTGGACCACTCCCTGCATCGCATGTAAGTAAAAATGGAGTCCCAACTTCCAAGAAGGATCCCTATTTTCCGCACTTCACCTACCGCACACATATGGTGTCTTACAGGGAAGGCCCTCGGGACGCCATGCCGAACCCGCAGTGACTCACCAACAAGGGGCACCGAAGCCGGGTAGGCTTAAAAGGAAGGCGGTTAGGACTGAGACGCTGTCGTAGAGGTATGAAAAAGAACCCCGCTCAGTGGTTGTCATCTTTTAAAATATAATAACGTCCATGGTTCCTGGCAGGAAAAACGCTCGCCGGACCATATCCGGAGAGCCTGCTAGCCAAGCCTCCACTAGCCGGGCTCCAGAACCGGACTTAGAGGCAGATGCTAACGTGGGGCCAACACCGGATGTTCCTCCTACAGAGGATGCGGATAGGTTGTCCACTATGAATTCTAAAGTGGAGAGCGCCATGAATCACAGGCGTCGCCGGGCTGTACTCCGCGACGCTTGTTTCTCTCAAGAGGCGTTCGATGCCTTCAACTTAGGAGACGCGTACATCCGAGATGCTCAAAATGGTCTTGCCCGAGCCACGGACCAGTATGTGAAGGATATACGGGTAAGAAAATCTAATAATTATGTATATCAGTAGCCCCTGAGACTTAAAACAGTTGGCACAACTGATTTAAGGATCATTGTTCGCATAGGTTCTTACGGAGAAGAATGCCCAGTTGTCTCAAGAGCTGGAGGAGTGCAAAGCCCAGCTACGGGCCGCAGTTGCCGCAATGAAGGAGTCCGAGAAGGCACCATCTAGTAACACTTGTTTTAAAAGAATGACATGTACCAGTTAGTATTTGGCATGCATGCAAATCTAACAATAGATTCTGCAGATGATCCCGGAGTGAATCCGGAGGTCGTGCGAGGGGATGAGCAATATGCTCAATGACAGCTAAAGGCTGGCGAGCGCGTGCTTACGCAGGTTATGCGAGAGAAAACGATCTCCAAGATGCCAATACCCGACTGGGCGTTGAACTAAAAGATGTTCGGGCCCAGCTTGCTGACTCCGTAAAGGAGAATAAGAGGCTTCGACTCGGCATTTTTAGTAAGTGCTTGAACAAACTTTCATAGAGTTCAGCGAAGAAACTGGCTAACAGAGTTATATCTGTAGGTATGCTGGCGGGTTGTCCCGTAGAGGAGATGCCCGGGTCTGCGGGTGATCTTCTGTCAGAGCTCTCACAACTACACGAACAAGTTTGGCAGGTCCTTGTGGCCATCCGCCTCCCTGCCAGGAGGCATGGGGGAGCTTGTAGAGATGCTCAAGGGAGCGTGGCGGCGCTTCCGATTATGGAAGATAACAGCCTGTCGACAAGGTGCAAGGGAAGCCTGGGCCATGGTGAAGACGCGATATACCAAGGCTGACCCGAACCACATGGCCGAGGTCAGACCTGTGGGGTCTGATGGGAAAGAGATCCCCGTCAGTTTGGTGTATGACCAGGTGACATTAGCTGCAAAGTATTCCCAACAGGATTGTAGGCTAGACAGCCTGTTGGATGGTATAGAAGAAGAATTTAGTCAGTCTAAGTGACTGTGTACTTCAAGTGACATATATTGTCCCTAGCCGGATTGTAAATCATTTGCCATGGCGGACCTTTTCGCTTCAGCCTCCGGACCCGACAGTCCGGAGTGTATCCGAATACCTGCTCAGTTATGTAAAAACCAGGGTACACGTGGAAACCAGGCGTAGGGGTCATAAGTGCTTGAACAGACAAGTACCCAACTAGCTATGTTATATTACATGGATAGTAAGAAACATCTTCCAGGGAGAATAGTTCCGTTAAGGGTTCCTTTCCCTGGGTACGCATGCATTAATGTGCATGTCCGAACTGAGAGAAGAGACGCATGATATAAACATCTGGGGGCATGTATTACAGTAAATAAAAGTCATCTTTTGTTCACCGACCGAATATTACCTTAAGAACACTAGCTTTCGGCTTCACCCAGTCTGAGGTACACATCCGGCTGAACCGGCAATAACAATAGCAGAGGTGCTCCCCTTATGCCCTAGCCGAATTAACGAGAACGTAGGGCATAAACACAAGAGCCAGGCAACCTAGCTTGGCCAAAACTTAAGTCATATCGATGCATATAATGGTGAAGAAAAGGTACATGTGGAAAAGAAACACATGCACTGGGGGCATAGAGCCCGGAACATAGTTATATTAAGCTTCTGTATAAGAAGCCCCCAGGTATAATGAGCACGCCTAGCGTGTCAAGATTGTGTAGTCAAGACACATTTTAACCTTTTAAGGCCGTGAAGAAAAAGGGGAGAAAGAAAGAAAGAAAAGATAGATAACAGATGTATAAAAAATTGACGGAGGTAAGGAGACGAACACAGAGTCCGGCACTAGGCGTAGAACCTTCGGGGTCTGGCTGCGTTTCATGGGTTTGACTCGAGTCGATTGTCCGATGCATCCCGCAGACGGTACGCTCCACCGGTCAGAACTTTGTCGACAACGAAGGGACCTTCCCATTTGGGCTTGAGCTTGTCCTTTTTCTTCTCCAGTAGGCGTAGAACGAGTTCGCCAACGTTATAAGTTTTGGCCCATACTTCTCTGCTTTGATACCGCCGAGCCTGTTGCTGATAGAATGTGGAGCAGGCTTTTGCCATGTCACGCTCCTCCTCCAGGGCGTCCAAACTGTCCTGCCGATCAAGCTCAGCTTCTTTCTCTTCGTACATGCACACTCAAGGTGAGTCATGAATGATGTCGCAGGGCAGTACCGCCTCTGCGCCGTACACCATAAAGAACGATGTGTATCCGGTAGCGCGATTCGGCGTGGTCCGTAACCCCCATAGTACGGAGTCAAGCTCCTCCACCCAGTGCGTATCAGATTCCTTTAAGGATCACACTAATCTGGGTTTAATACCGCTCATGATAAGACCATTTGCTCGCTCGACTTGACCGTTAGTTTGCGGGTGATAGACAGAGGCATAATCGAGCTTAATGCCCATGTTGCTGCACCAACTTTTTACATCATCGGCTATAAAGTTCGAGCCGTTATCGGTGATGATGCTGTGGGGGACGCCGTAACGGTGTACAACCCCGGATATGAAGTCTATCACTGGTCCGGACTCGGCCATTTTAACTGGTTTGGCTTCTATCCATTTGGTGAATTTATCCACCATGACCAATAGGTATTTTTTCTTATGGCTTCCCCCTTTAAGGGGTCCGACCATGTCAAGCCCCCAGACCGCAAAGGGCCAAGTAATAGGGATTGTTTGGAGAGCGGTAGGTGGCATATGGCTTTGGTTTGCAAAAAGCTGGCAACTGACGCAACGTTGAACGAGGTCCTGTGCATTTGCTCGGGCCGTCGGCCAGTAAAAACCTATACAGAAGGCCTTGCTTACAAGGGCCCGAGCTGCGGCGTGGTGGCCACCAAGTCCAGCATGCATTTCTGCCAAAAGTTGTCATCCTTCCTCTTTGGAGATGCACCTTTGAAGTACTCCGGTAGCGCTTTTCTTATAAAGCTCTCCCTCGTGGACCTTGTAGGCTTTAGACCACCGCACAATGCAACGTGCCTCGTTTGGGTCATCAGGGAGTTCTTGCCTAGTTAGGTAAGCCAAGAAGGGTTCTGTCCATGGGGCGATGACAACCATAATCACGTGGGTCAAAGATGTTATTTCGGTGGCAGAGCCTCCGATTACGTCAGAGTGTTCGGGGTCTGGTGTTGTGGCCGGATCCGGACTGTTTTTGCCGGTCTCCCCTTCCCACACCACGGATGGCTTAAACAGCCTTTCCAAGAAGATATTAGGTGGGACAGGGTCGCGCTTAGCGCCGATGCGGGCGAGGATATCCGTCGCTTGATTGTTTTCTCGGACCGCATGGTGGAATTCGAGGCCTTCGAACCGAGCTAACATTTTGAGGACGGCGTTGCAGTAAGCCGCCATTTTTGGGTCCTTGGCATCAAAGTCCCCGTTTATTTGATATATTGCGAGGTTCGAATCCCCCCGCACCTCTAGGCGTTGAATGCCCATGGAGACTGTCATTCGGAGACCATGCAACAGGGCCTCATATTCTGCTGCATTGTTGGAGTCTGTGTATAATATTTGGAGTACGTATTGGACTGAATCTCCGGTGGGGGATGTCAGGACGACGCCTGCCCCCAGACCAGCCAGCATTTTAGAGCCGTCAAAGTGCATGATCCAATTGGAGTACGCGACATACTTTTTAGGGAGTTTGGCTTCCGTCCATTCAGCAACGAAATCAGCCAGTACTTGCGACTTAATGGCTCGCCGTGGTTTATATGTTATGTCGAACGGGAGGAGCTCGATAGCCCATTTGGCAATCCGGCCCGTGGCATCACGGTTATTTATTATGTCGTTGAGTGGTACTTCGGAGGCCACCTTATTTGAACCCTCTTGAAAGTACTATCATAGTTTCCGGGATGCCATGAAGACCGCGTATGCTATCTTTTGATAATGTGGGTACCGTGATTTGCATGGAGTGAGGATGGTGGATACATAGTATATTGGCTTTTGAAGCGGGAACTTATGTCCGCCCGTCTCTTGTTCGACGATGAGCACTGCGCTTACAACTTGGTGTGTTGCCACTATATATAACAACATTGGTTCGCCGACATTTGGCGTGGCCAAGATTGGGTTGGTGGCCAATACGGCCTTTATTTCTTCCAATCCGGCCGTGGCCGCATCCGTCCACTCGAGTGTTTGGTGCGTCGAAGAAGGCGATAAAGAGGTAGTGCCTTTTCTCCTAATCGGGAGATAAAGCGGCTTAAGGCAGCCACGCATCCAGTTAACTTCTGGATTTGCTTGAGGTCTGTTGGGATAGCCAACTATGACAAAGCTCGGATTTTAGCCGGATTTGCTTCGATTCCTCTATTGGAGACGATGAAGCCCAAGAGCTTTCCGGCGGGCACGCCGAAAACGCATTTTTCCGGATTGAATTTGATGTCATATGTTCGGAGGTTGTCGAACGTGAGCCTCAAGTCGTCTATTAAGGATTCGACATGTCTTGTTTTAATGACCACATCGTCTATGTATGCCTCCACTGTTTTGCTGATTTGTGTTTCCAGGCATGTCTGAATCATGCGTTGATAGGTTGCGCCAGCGTTTTTGAGCCCGAAAGGCATGGTGTTAAAACAGAAGGGGCCGTATGGAGTGATGAATGCCGTTGCGGCTTGATCGGGCTCCGACATCTTAATTTGATGGTATCCAGAGTATGCGTCGAGGAAGCACAATAAGTCGTGTCCTGCGGTAGCATCGATAATTTGATCGATGCGGGGGAGGGGGAGGGATCCTTGGGGCAAGCCTTGTTAAGGTCCTTGAAATCGACACATAAGCGCCAGGATTTGTCCTTCTTTGGTACCATCACCAAGTTTGCTAGCCAGTCCGAGTGTTTTATTTTTCTAATGAATCCGGCCTCGAGTAACTTGGCTAGCTCTTCTCCCATGGCTTGTCGCTTAGGCTCAGAGAAACGCCAAAGAGTCTACTTGACTGGCTTGAACCCCTTTAGAATGTTAAGGCTATGCTCGGCCAGCCTGCGTGGGATTCCTGGCATGTCTGAAGGATGCCAGGTGAAGATGTCCCAATTCTCGCGCAAGAACTCCCGCAGTGCGGCGTCTGTTGTGGGGTTCAGCTGTGCCCCGATGGATGCTGTTTTTGTAGGGTCCGTTGGGTGGACCTGGAATTTGACTATTTCGTCCGCTGGTTTAAAAGAGGTGGACTTGGGTCTTTTGTCGAGTATCACGTCGTCCCTGTCCACTGTGGAGCGTAGCGTAGTTAGTTCTTCGGTCGCGAGGGCTTCAGATAACGCCTTGAGGGCTAGTGCGGCGGTTTTATTTTCGGCGCGGAGTGCTACGTCCGGATCACTAGCCAGAGTGATGATTCCATTAGGACCGGGCATTTTGAGCTTCATGTACCTGTAATGGGGTATAGCTTGGAAAATCGTGAATGCCTCCCGCCCTAAAAGGGCGTGGTATCCGCTACTGAATGGGGCCACTTGGAATGTGATTTCTTCGAACCTATAATTCTCCGGCGTGCCGAATACCACATCTAGTGTGATTTTTCCCGCACATCATGCCTCCCGACTAGGGATGATTCCTCTGAAGGTCGCGCTGCTTTGCTCAATGCGTCTCTTGTCTATTTCCATTTTTCTAAGAGTTTCCTCGTAGATGAGGTTTAATCCGCTACCACCATCCATGAGCACTTTAGTAAGCCGGAAGCCGTCCACAATTGGACTAAGGACCAAAGTGGCTGGTGCTCGGGCTGTTCAGAATTGAGGTTCATCACTGGCATTGAATGTTATGGCCGTGTCGTTCCATGGATTTATTGCTGCAACATGGCAGACTTCGGCAAGGCTGCGGAGTGTTCGCTTGCGCCTATTCTTTGAGGCGAAGGTCTCGAAGACTGTCAATATTGTATTGTTATTCTCCGCAGGATGGTACTCTGTTGTATTGTTGGTGAGGATATCCTCACCGCTTTTGGCCACCTGCCGGAGTATCCAACATGCTCTAAGGCTGTGTGTTGGCATGGTATCCGCTGTACTGTGAATTTTGCATGGCCCATCGAGCCATCCCTCCAATACAGTTCTACGCCCTGTAGTGGGCTTTTGTTTCTTTGTAATTGGATCGGGTGACTTACGAGAATACACCCTTTTAGTTCGGACGGGGGGTTTAGTGAGAGCCGGAGGGTCCCAGAATTTGGTTTGGGTTTTCCAGGTGCTTTCCATCACACAGTACTTCCGTACTATAGCTGCTAAGTCAGCAAAGTGTGCTATGTCACGGCGACTTATGGCGTTGAGGATTCCCTTGTCCGTGCAATTTTTGCAAAAGAATGAAATTGCGTCTTCCTCGAGACAATCCTTGACCTTGCTCATTACAAGGAGGAATCTGGCCCAATAGTGATGTACTGTCTCTTGGGGCTCTTGTCTAATATGGGAAAGATCACTTGAGTCTGGGTGGGTGGGTAGATTTAGGTCCAAACCCTGACCCGATCTAAGACCTAGGCACGGAGGAGTTTCCGAGCTTGGCAGTTCGGACTCCGGGATGTTGCCCAATAGTTCAGGCCCGCCGTCTGATTCTAGGTTCGAGGCTTGGGCCATGTCCTCCCGTGGACGGGTATCCGTCTCGGAGAGCTCGGGAATCTGGACATAGTTTGTCCTTAAAATAGAGGAAGAATTGCTACATTGCTCCTCCACCACCGCTATCTGACGGGTGACCGGCGGAGAGTTAATATCCCTTTGGTCGGGTTTAAGCCCGATCTGATCATAGTCCGTTGCGACTCCCAGGGCGGCGATGCAATCTAAGAGGTCGTTCAGGGAAGAGAGCTCTATTGGATCCATCTGCTCGGCGAATCCCGAGCCGGCGTGGAGGCTGTTTTTGATGACCCGAGAAGTCATCGTCGGCGCGACGGCCGAACGGGCGGTCATGACGAAGCCGCCTAGTTGGAGAGTTTGGCCTACAGCCAGGGCTCTCCCCGAGGTAATGTTGTCCTTGACAACAAGACGAGCCATCAAGCCTTATCGTGGCGGCACAGTGGAACTCTCAATGAAAGCACAAATGTCGGTGTCAAAACTGGCGGATCTCGGGTAGGGGGTCCCGAACTGTGCGTCTAAGGCGGATGGTAACAGGAGGCAAGGGACACAATGTTTACCCAGGTTCGGGCCCTCTCGATGGAGGTAATACCCTACTTCCTGCTTGATTGATCTTGATGATATGAGTATTACAAGAGTTGATCTACCACGAGATTGTAGAGGCTAAACCCTAGAAGCTAGCCTATGATTATGATTGTTCTTGTCCTATGGACTAAACCCTCCGGTTTATATAGACACCAGAGGAGGCTAGGGTTACACAGAGTCAGTTACAAGGGAGGAGATCTACATATCCGAATTGCCAAGCTTGCCTTCCACGCAAAGGAGAGTCCCACTCGGACACGGGACGAAGTCTTCAATCTTGTATCTTCATAAGCCAACAGTCCGGCCGAAGGATATAGTCCGGCTATCCGAGGACCCCCTAATCCAGGACTCCCTCAGGCGCCACCCCTTGTGGACTGGTGTGCTCCCCTCTTATGGCCCATATGGCCCATGTACCTTCTCGGGGGTTTCGGTAACCCCTCCGGTACTCTAATAAATACCGATACACTCCGGAACACTTCCAGTGTCCGAATACTATCGTCCTATATATCAGTCTTTACCTCTCGACCATTTCGATACTCCTCGTAATGTTTGTGATCTCATCCAAGACTCCGAACAAATAATACAATATCGTCATCAAACATTAAGCGTGCGGACCCTACGAGTTCGAGAACTATGTAGACATGACCGAGACACCTCTCTCATCAATAACCAATAGCGGAACCTGGATGCTCATATTGGCTCCTACATATTCTACAAAGATCTTTATCGGTCGAACCGTTATGACAACATACATTATTCCCTTTGTCCATCGGTATGTTACTTGCCCGAGATTCGATCGTTGGTATCTACATACCTAGTTCAATCTCGTTGCCGGCAAGTCTCTTTACTCATTCTGTAATAAACCATTTTGCAACTAACACATTAGTCACTTTGCTTGCAAAGCTTCTTATGATGTGCATTACCGAGAGGGCCCAAAGATACCTCTCTGATACTCGGAGTGACAAATCCTAATCTCGATCTTTGCCAACCCAACAAATACCTTTGGAGATACCTGTAGAGCATCTTTATAATCACCCAGTTACGTTGCACTACAAAAAAATACACTTCCGTGATGATACGTGTTTGTCATAGTAGGTCGCGTTTTTTGTCATGCATGTACATCCATGACGATTTTATGACAAAATCAAGATAGTCATATCTGTGCTGTCGTAGAAGTGTTCCATGACATTACCAAAATTATCATCACGGAAGTGTCCACTTCCATGACAATAAATCGCGCGTCACAGAAGTGATTTCGTCAAGGGTGACCGACACATGACATCCACCGTAACGGAACGCCGTTAAGCTATCAAGTCCGGTTTTGGATCCGATAACCCGTTAACAGCCCGGACCAATGGGGATTTTCCACATGTAAAATCATCATTGGCCGCAGGAAACACGTGTTGCCTCACCGTTGGGACAGATGTCATCCACTCATTGGACAGGACGCGCCTATGACAGGTCGACACGTGGCACAGCCCAATAGTGGCCCATTCCGGTGAAAAAGGCCGGCCCAGTAAAAATTAGCAGGCCGGCCCATATAAGGCCTACTTGTGTCAGGTCCATTTAAGCCCACGACCCATACGAGATGTGCCAATTCGGCCCGTCAACGGCCCGTTAAAGATTTGACACCATTGCAGCCCATCGTCAGTTCGAGCCCGTTAACAGCCCGCTATATATTTGGGCTCAATATCGGCCCGATGAGATTTCGACCTGTTAACGACCCATTTAATGGATGGGCCAATTTTTAGGATGTACATTTTTCGGCCTTTTAGCGACCCATTTAAATGTTGGGCTAATTTTCGGCCCGGTGTGTCTTTCAGCCTGTTGACGGCCCATAAATCTGATGGGCCATTTGTAGTCGGACATGAGTTTCGGCCTTTTAGCGGCCCATTTAAGTGTTGGGCCAATTTCTGGCCCAGTGTCACTTTCAGGCTGTTGACGGCCCATAAATTAGTTGGGCCATTTGTAGTCGGATCTGAGTTTGGGCCTTTTAGCGACCCATTTAAGTGTTGGGCCAATTCCCGGCCCTGTGTGCCTTTCGGCCTGTTAACAGACCATAAATGAGTTGGGCCATTTGTAGTCGGACCTTAGTTTTGGTCTTTTAACGGCCCATGCCCTTCATGGTCCAATACCAGCCCGGTTTCTCTTTTGGCCTGCTAAAGGCCCACAACACAGTTGGGTCGTTTACAATACGACCTGACTTTCGGCCTCTTAGCGGCCCATGCTCTTCATGGTCCAGTACAAGCCCGCTGTCTCTTTCGGCCTGCTAAAGGCCTACAATATAGTTGGGCCATATGTAGCCCAAACTTAGTAATGGCCTGTTAACGGCCCGAGAAATAAATTGGGGCCACCTGTTGCCCACTTCGATGTCGACATGTTAATGACCCGGGAGGTAAGAGGGACGACCATTAACTTTCGGCCTAGTAACGGCCCATTAACTTAATGGGCCCACTAAAGTTCGTTCATGTCTTTAGGCCAAATTAGATAATTTGAGCCCATTACGACGAGCAATTATGCATAGGACCAAAACCGATCAAGCAAAGGTACGACATACAGGGAATAACATTGCACATCCAGCATATATTACAGGAAATTACATCCACTGGGCAATCAAAGATTGATGCCAGTGCAAATAAATGAGCAGAACCTAACCATCTACGACGTCACAATCTGCAACCTCAGCACAGATGACGCCCATAAGCATGTGGGCAAGTTCTTGCTGCTTTGCTACACTGTCTCTGAAAACATTGATCAGTTGTTGTGTCGCACGACTCTGCACCTCTGATTCATCCACCATTTCCATCATTGCTTCAGCCATTAATTGATTCACAAACATACATTTATTTCGTTGCATTCGAGATAGAGGATACTGAACAGATTCAGATGGCGATTTTGGCAGGCTTGTATTATTGATAGTGGAGAGTGTCTCGACCACTGCATCATAACATAAATTAGGACGGGAACCAAACAGATTAATCATGAGTTATTGCCATATTACCTTGCCTAGATTTACTGGAAAAAAACAATGGGGTTGCCTTGCCGTTTTCAGAGTTTGTCTTCTTATCTTCAGCAGCCTGCACAAAATTAACACACTAGCATTGCTATCATTGACCAAGTCAGATAATAGGAAAGCAACATTGACACAACGAACGTTTGGGCAACTAGCCTACACCAAATTAACACAATATGGCACAGCTATCATCAGCCAGGTAAGGTAATACGAAAGAAACATTGACACAATGAATGAATGGGCAACCAGAGAAGCACTAAAATTCAGTAATGTGCGTGATATGAGATAACACATTCATGCAACTCAGTATGCAAAACTACCAGGCAGTTTTCCTTACAAAAATCAACATTGGCACCTTTAACATTTTGCTACAACTAATTTTAGATCAAATAAATGTTAGATTCACGCCGATTAACAAAATACACGCTGATGTAAAAATATAGTGATATACAACAGGTACTTACATCAGCATTGGAGCACAGAGAATTCCCGCAAGATATTTTCCTCGAATACGATCCCAATGGAGGAATTCTTGCATCGTTTAACCTTATTTTCTAAAAGAGAGATGGGTAAGAAACATGTAGAAAATATTATCAGAATGCTATAAAATTTCATGATACGAGGATACGAACACGCTTCTTAGAATGGAGTTGACATTCTTTTGTTGGACTAGAGCGGACTAGTTCTTTGGCCACTGGAATATGCTTATTATCAGTGGGAGTTGGGTTTCTCTATGCTAGAGTAGTATCTATGAAAAATGGAGTTGATTTATTATCTCCTGGTGTTTGGATCTTTTGCAAAGACCTGGTTTGTAACCCTTCAGATTCTAACATAGTCGTCTTCCCCTTGCATGCCTTATATAGAAGAATGGTGATTCAGTTATAAAAACATGATACAACAGAGATAGAATAGGTACTGAAGAATAGAAAGACATGACATATTGACATGTATTTCCTCCATCCGGAAATAAATGGATGGGTCTAGGCGTATTTCAGTTCTAGATACATCCAGTTTTATCCATTTCTGCGACATTTAATCCGGACGGAGGGAGTATGATGTAAGAACTAGGGATACGACAGGACAACACAGTAAAAAAAACCCACTGAAAAACCCACTGCAGAACCAAAGTATTCAAACCCACTGATATGAGATAGTACACTCATGCAGCTCAGGATGCAAAACTACCAGGAAGTTTTTCTTGCAAAAATCAACATTGTGGCCTTTAATCATACATTTTGCTACAACTAAATTTAGATCATATAAAGGTTGGATCCACGCCGATTAACAAAATACATGCTGATGTAAAAATATAGTGATATACAACAGGTACTTACATCTACATTGGAGCACAGAGAATTCCTGCAAGAATCTTTCCTCATAAACGATACCATTGCAGAAATTCTTCTATCTGTTAAGCTTATTTAAAACTATAATAAAGCTAGCCAACTCACCTCCACAAGGCTCCCCCGATTGGAGCTTCGTCAGCCGTCCGATCTGCCTTTCTGGCGCGCCTGAGCCGTAGGATGTTCACCTGCAGTCACATCTTATTTTACCTCAGGGTTGTTTTTTTTTTAAAGAGAACACGAAACATTCCATTAAGAACCAATGCTGGACAAGTCGCCAGCAACAGCGTCATTTACAAAGTCTGGACTCTCATCAAGCCAAATCTCACTTATGCCAGCTCCTAGTTTAGTACCATACACTGCTAAACAGTGTGCCACTACATTACAAGTTCTAGGACAAGACACAACAGTTACATGATTGAAGCTTACTCTCAGCTTAAATTTAATATCTTTGAAAATAGCTCCTAATGTAGAGAGATCATAGTCTTCATTGTTCACTGCTGACTGAAGTTGCACAGAGTCAGTCTCCATTATGACACAGTGACAACCCATCTGAATAGCTGCGTTTATGGCATGCAACATTGCCATTGCCTCCGAATGGAGCGCATTCGAAACTTGCCCCAAATTTCCTGCACCAGCTGCTATTACCATACCACAATCGTTCCTGATAACAAAGCCCCAACCTCCAGAATTTGATTCCTTCAGGTAGGCGCCGTCAGTGTTGATTTTCAAGATCTTCGGTGGAGGTCTGGACCATCTTTCTTTTTGTTGTTGCTCTTGTATTCTCCCTTCTTGCCTTACCTTAGAAAATTGCATAAAAAGATAGTTAATAGAATGACATATTTCATCAGAAGGTTTAATTTCATTTCCTGCATTTGCTCTATTCCTCTCATGCCACCAACGCCAGAGAAGCATGCATGATTTAATTTTTTCTTCTTCATTGAGGTTCAATATTTTCTCCATACAGCTCAGTGCATCAGTACAATCTAGAATTTGTAATCTGACATGCTCCAACTGAGCTTTCCTCCACACATCCTTTACCCTCTTACACTTAATAAAACAATGGCCACCATCCTCATCCAACCGAAAACAGATTGGACAACGGGTGTCAACTTGCATACCTCTTTGCTGGAGCTTCATGCGCAGTGGTAAGGTATTTGTGGACATGCGCCATAAGAAGTGAAGAACCTTGTTGGGGAGGGAAAGCGACCACAACTTTGGCCAATTAAAACCACATGTATCTTCATCTGTACTTGAGGAAGAAATTAGTCCTGAAATAGATTCACGAGCCGTGGTGTCTACAGCAACTCTATAAGCTGATTTCACCGAAAATATACCTTTTTTTATCATAGTGCCATGCTATGCAATCATCTTCATGTGTATGAATTGGGATTTGTAGAATAATATTTGCATCTTCAGGGAGAAAGGTTTGTCTAACTAAGTCTTCATCCCAATTGTTTGTGGTAGGATCAATCAAATCATTTACTTTAGTTACAACATTTCCACCCCTCTGTGTGATGACTCTCCTAGTACTTCCTCTTGGAATCCAGGGGTCAGACCAAATATTGATGTTGCTACCACTGCCTACTCTCCATATGATCCCTTTCTTGAGCAGATCTACTCCTTTTAGTATACTGCGCCATGTGTAGGATATGCCGCTTCTAGGCCTGGCTTGAAGAACTGAGCCATCTGAATAGTATCTTGCTGACAGGACCTGCGCACATAAGGAAGCTGGGTTTTGAATGAGCCTCCATGCTTGCCTTGCAAGCATGGCCAGATTGAAGGCATGTAGATCCCTAAATCCCAAGCCTCCTGTTTTCTTCGTCTTCGTCATCTTCTCCCAGCTAGCCCAATGTATTTTATTCTCTTTATCCACTTGGCTCCACCAGTATCTATTTATCATATTGCTCAACTCTTCACATAGGGTCTTGGTTAGATCAAAGCAAGCCATGGTATACACCGGGATTGCTTGTGCTACCGCTTTAATGAGGATTTCTTTTCCACCTTTCGATAGGAGTTTTTCCTTCCATCCTTGGATCTTTTTCCACACCCTCTCTTTTACATACTCAAAGGTTCTTGCTTTGGCCTTACCCACATAGGATGGAACACCAAGATATCTTGGGGATAGACCTTGAGAGGTAACTTGCATAATGCTTTTCATTTTTTCCTTCAACCCTTGCCTTGTGTTTGCACTGAATAGTATTGATGATTTATCTTTATTAATCACTTGTCCTGAAGCAGCTTCATAAAGATTTAGAATTCTATTAATTTCCTGAGCACTTTCAGCATTGGCCTCCAATAGGAGTAATGAATCATCCGCAAAGAATAGATGGCTTACACTAGGAGCTCCCCTACATACCTCAGGGTTGTTTTTAGTCCAATGACAAGTGGGCTTACGTCGGGCACTTGTTAGCTGGGTTGGCTGTTTCCGGGTGCAGGAGGTTTTGACCAATCACCTGGGCGCGCTTCGCACCCAATCACCCGTGTCTCGCCCCAATCTGACCCCAGCCGCCAAACGAACCCTAGCCCCCTTTCTTCGTCGCCTCAATCCCTATAGCCGCTGCACCCCTCCCTGTCCCTTCTGTGCGTGCGCTCGGCCAAGGACGCCGCCGTCGCCCTCGGCTGCTCCTCCACCACCCCGCCTCTTTCTCCTCCTCGCCTTCCCATCGGTTGCGCTCAGGTCGTCGCCGTCGATGAATAGGATAGTGCGGGCCGCTTCCTCCTTTTCCTCCGGCCGGATCTAAGGCGTGCGACCGCGGAGGCGAGCCTCTCCGGTGGCAGAGGCAAAGGCGACCACATGGATCGATCCCTGCAGGAGATAGAAGATTGGAGAGAGGGAAAGAAGGAAGGAGAGGAGGGGGACCCAGTGGCGGACAGGAGAGGGTCACCAGCCGGCGCCGGCGAGGTCAAGTGCGACCTAATGGTTGGTGGTGGCTCGATCCACTCCTGGATCTTTATTGTTCCACTTCCCCACTGCCTAACACCGAGCAAGAGGGCTGCCCGAGGAAGAGGGTGAGGACGCAGGGATTGAAGAGGGTGTTCCCGCGTTCATCGCCTGGCCAAGTGCAAGGACGAGGACGAGGACGTGGGGTGGAGCATGTCATCCCTCTGGTTATCGCCTTCCTTTCTGCTGCTGGGTGAGCTTCTTCTCCCTTCTCATCAATGAGAGGTAGTTACAGTAGTTGATGTGTCACCTTGCTCCCAGGCTGAGATGAGGGTTTTCTCCAGCGATTGTGGTAGCCCGAGTCAGAGATCGACAGCTAGATGCTTGTGGCTACCACACAAAATGTGCTCTCTTGCTGACCTCGAGGTCCGGCCGCAATTCCTCTTGTTTTTGCTCCAAGGTATCTAGCCCGCTGTTCCTCTTGTTTCAGATCATATGTGTTGGTTTGATGTATGTGTAAGAGAACAAAATTCGAATTGGGGAAGGGTGCTTTCAGACCAATCCAATTGTGTGTATAAGCACTAACCTGGGTGTATGTGTAATTGCTTTCAGACCAATTCGCATGATCTGAAACACCCAGCTGGGTGTATTAGCAATGATAGAGAGTTAATAATGCCTTGCATTTTATCTCGCAAAAAAAAGCCTTGCATTTTGTCTTTAAAGTGTGGATCATTGGAGCTATCATGAAGATAAGCAAGCTGCTGATTTCAGCAACGTGACATTTTGTACTGATTAGTGAACTGGCAAGATATAGTAGTAATTATTCTACATCCAGATGAATGGGATGGATAGTAGTTCTGCTATGCAGAATGGTAGTGTTTCCTGCATGATCTTTTGTTTGTCATGTATGCCATCATTGAGTATTGTAGAGGCTACAGTAATCTTACTCTGTATATGGATGTTGTGCAAGTTAAAGGTCCGCAAAATAATGTGCTAAACTCTTATTTGTGGGCCAGGTTAAAGATCCCATGTTAGTTTGCTTGGTCTAAGTTCAGAAGCGACAATACAATGTTATTTAAGTCAAGTTTTTAACTTTTTATATATTCTGATTACTGCATCATTATTTATCAACTGAGGCATGGTTGTTGTGTGCACTTCTTACTGATGACGATCCTGGTGTTGTTTTTGTGAGAAAAGGAGACGGCTCGATGTGCGTATTTATATTTATTTTGTTCAATTATAATGGGATGAAGTAACTTAATTGACTGATAGTGTTGTTAGTAGTGATAGACAATAGGCAATTTACTAGAGCAGTTCAAGCAAGTATACTTCCAGAATCCATCTTGTGATCTGTTGGTAACAACACCAAATTTGCCAGTTTGTTCAACCAAACAAAGTGTATAACTTGCTTCATTTTTGTAGGTATAGAAGAAGGACCTTTGCTTAATGGTTGATTTTCTTCTGCTCACGGCAGCTTGCTCGAGGCAAACATGCAAGCCTGACATGCACTGATGGCGCTGCCGGCAGTATCAAGGATGGAAACAGCAAGACTCTCTTTTAGGTCAGAGAAACTGGTGGTGCCAATGATAACGCCTGAATCTTCGTGACTGCAGCAGCCACCATCATGTTGTAGCTCAGCCAGACCACGACCATCGATAGGTGACCATCTTCATTGAGGTATAGAAAACAATCCATGTATTGCCATGCCATGCTTATGTTCTCTAAAGTTTTACATCCTTCAATCCCACTCATTGACAAGACTTAGACAAACACTTTTACTGGTGATGTTGGGGCTTTTTTTAACTGAGATGTGAAAGATGCATCTTATCCCCCGAGAAATATTGCCTTTAATTTCTTGATTTTTTTCCTGGCATGCTAATTTAGAGCCAGATATGCATGATTCATAATACACATTACAGTCAATTATCCATTGGTGAATCTTTTGTCCATAGAGGTGATTTTGTTTGGACCATTAGTCTAGGTAGTGACATTTTGATCGATAAGGCACAAGTTTATTTTCTTTTTCACTCAGGGCTACACTAAAGTAAGAATCACCGTTAGTGAAAAGAAGGCATACAAATCATGAAGCTTTTGCCTTGGTTGAGTGCCTCATTTAATTGTCACTTATTTATTTGAAGGAAGTTATTCAATTCTCATCAGGCTTCCCTTAATGCTTTCCATTGCTAAAGAAGAAATTTAATACTCGATATTTTTAATATGTGAGGAGGCGAGGGGAGAAGAAAAGGGGCTGTCAGGTCGGACTTTTGGTGCGTCTCTGACCAGAGATAGCTGGATCCATTTGATGCTCTTCCAAACAGTGCAGTGCAGATTTGCTGACTGGTACAACATCTAAACCTTTGCTACTCTAGATTATTTTTACATCTCTTAGTATCAACAAATAAGCTGGTTATAGTATATACTTGAAGATTGCAGCAGGCACAAAATGCTTGGTTGACCACCCGGTTAACTGAATTGTGCCTATGAATGGTCAGTAGAGTAGTTGCTTTTTCTATAAAAAAAGAGGATCAGTTTCGTTGCCACGTGACTGTAAGGCCAGAATGGTGGTACTAAGAAGTGGTTCTGTAACGGTCATATGTGTTGTGGAGTTGGAACTTGATTCTTTTGAAGTTGGAGTGGCTAGGTTGTTATACATACATGATGTCCACTGAATTCAGATTTCAGTATACTGTTTAGAATAGGGGTGAATCATTGTGTTGTGTTCATAATTAGAGCTAGAGAGAAGGGAAGAGTTGCCACCATACCATTTATTTGTACTGCATGGTCCCACTGTTGATTTTCCGAAAGTGCATTAGCCTTTTCTTAAAGTAAATTACTCTCATTCTTGGAATAATAGATTGATGCTCCCTACCTCAGGTTTAACAATGCATGTCGGTTGGTCGGTGTACTAATTTTGATGCTTCTTGATCGGTGTTTCGGAAGCCATGGGCTTTTGTGTATTTGCACAAGCTTCCTTCATCTTTACTATTTTCTATCTTTAGTGTTTCTTTGATATTCCTTTGTAACTGTCTGATGTTCTGCCTTGGGTGTCCTCTGTCTTGGTTTACAGCTCCATATGGCTAGCTATGTATACACATTTGTTTGGACTGTACTCAAATCACGGAGATGTTTCCATATCCATGCATTCCTCTCTTTAACTCATGATTGTTAGATAGTTGAATATCATTGGTTTGCGTCGGCATTCTGTTTTTGCAATTTGAAATAGGTATTGGTCCATTGATATTAAACTTCACAATAGGTAGTCGAATCTTCAGGTAAAAGTAGTGGCAGATATTTTGGACACTTCTTTTCCGATGTAGAAATGATGTTATTGACTTGAGTCCTCAACACATATTTTTCAGTAACGGAGAGGATTATTCACCTTTGCCGCGGTAGGCGTTAAGACCTGGCAGAGCCACGCCAATGGGCACTATTAGTGTTAAACACCCGACCCTGATGAGCCCTTACAGCCCGTGCTACTGGCCAGACATCTTCTTTGGGTCCAGAACGAGACCAGTAGGGGCACCTTGAGCGAGTACTCGAGGCATGCAGTCAAGTCGTACAAGAAATGCGACCAGACCAGCTTTCCTGTTTACAATTGTTTGGATCGTTTGACAGCAAAGTAGAACCCATATGATTGACCCTGATGAATGCGTTATCTGCAGTATATCTCAATTTTGAATGTGATATGTCGTGTATGTATATACTAAAATTGAGCTTTTTATCAATATTGGGCTGCAAAATTATTATGCTTTTGGGTCTTTCCTGAATTTAGTTAGCGTCAATACCTCCAGAATCCCTCTTGCAATATGTAAGTCTGTTGGTAAGAACATTGATTTTGCCAGTTTGTTCTTCTAAACAAAGTGTGGATGTTTCATTTTTGCCAGGTAAAAGGAAAAGAGAACATTGGAGGAAAAGGCAACAGGGCAGATTCTCTAAGCTTTCTCAAATGTTTGAAGGAAAAGATAGTTACAATTATTTTTCTCTCGCCTTATTACATATTGATGTTAATAGGCGTTGGAAGGTACGATGGACCACATTCAAGGTTTACAGAATTTGCACAATCCTATTACAGTTTATTCTGATGAAAGAATTGACCAGTTCTTCCTTGAGTAAATTAGTATTGCTGATGCTACTCCTTTGTGCATTGTTACATAGAGTTATAGTTGTGAAGGTGTGTACGCATCAACATATAATTCCCACCATCCTATTATAGTTTGTTTTGATGACAAATTGTGCAGCTCTTACTTGAGAAATTGTGCAGATCTTCCTTGAGTAAATTAGTATTGTGGTTACTAATCCTCTGTGCATTTGGGTACAGCTCTACTGAAATACTTCCTCTGTTCCTAAATATAAGTCTTTCTAGAGATTACACTACAAACTACATACGGATGTATATAGACATATTTTAGAGTGTAGATTCACTCATTTTGCCCGGTATGTAGTCAGTAATAGAATCTCTAAAAAGACTTATTTTTAGGAACAGAGGGAGTACTTCATATGCCCATTTTAAACCCAGACCTGACTTTAAATCATTTCTGTTCTCATCTGTTCTCCTGAATTTTAGTCCGCTTCAGCAATGCTATGACCTGCCACTCCATGTATACATGAAAAACGACCACAGTTTCGCTGTTGTGATTTGGTCAATCCTCTGCGTTTCGATTCTTACTGATCACTCATCTATTTGGCAACTGATGCCACCCGAAGGGCTGCCAACCCAAGACAACATCGGTACTATCCTTCAATAAAGAAAATCCATGCATGCAGAGAAATCTGAAATAGTAGGAAATGTGAAATCTCACCAGTTGATCTCTCGCCCAAATGAGGAACCATGGAAGAAAAGGGGATAAACATGCATGATGGATGCAGTTCGTGCTGCTTCATATTCTACTATGGACCGGCAACACATAGAATTATTTGTGGACTGGGCTAGGTAGCATATGGGCCTTTCAAATAACTATGCCCCCATAAAAGTGTCGGGTGGTAGGTGCGACATATGCCAACGGGTGGCTTATCATTGTGGGAGCCAGTAAGACGTCGCCGGTGCCTGGAAGCGGGATGAGGCGAAGACATGCACGCCGGCGAATCTTATCCAGCTTCAGGGCTCTCCGTGGAGATAACACCCCTACTGCTGCTCTGCGGGGTCTCCGCATGATCACTAGATGAACGAGTGGCTACAAGATGCTCCTTGAGCTGTTTGGCGAGAAGAAGAAGAAGGGCACGGCTAGCTCTCCTCTCCTCTCTATGTGGTGTCTAAAACTAGCTCAGATCAACCCTTTGCATAGGTGCCCCGGGGGTTTATATAGGCCCACCCCCTGGGGGTACAATGGTAATCTGGCTGGGTGTGGGCCCCAGCCGTCTGTGTCTACGCTCGTCGGCTTCTGCGCCGGCTGCTGGGGCCCGCCGGCTGGTGGGTCCCGCTGGTTGCCGGCTCCTTGGTCGACAGGCAGGCCCCACTATTCAGGGCCTTGTCGGTGGCTAGTTACTGTTGCCTCAAACCTGGTGACGAGGGCTTCGCCGAGGTAAGCGTGGCTACAGTGCCGCCGACCGGCGGGCGATCGCTGTAGTCTCACCTCGTCTTGTCTCCTTAATGGGGCGTCTCCTTCGAGGGAGGAAGCAAGCCGGCTGTGGGGAGCCGGCCCTGTCTTGGGCCGACTGGGGGAGGCCTGGCCGCCTTCGGGTGTCTCTCTGCCTGAAGGGGCCCACAGCCCATGGGCCGCGCTGACAGCCCGTCGTGGGTGGCATCAAGGTCGACATGGCAACAGTGCCGCGCCGGACGGGTCATGGCCACCCCGTACGGCGCACTGTGCCAGGCGTGCTCTGGGATTCGGGGGTGGCAGGCTTTACTGTAGCCACGCCCCGTCACATCGCCGTTATGTGGATGCAAACTTCGAGGGTACGATCTTGACCGCTTTGTGGGAGTCGGCTTCTCGCGGCCGGCTTCTTGGAGCCGGCCCTCCCGCGACTTTCTTCATGAGGGCTAAAGCCGGGCCGCCTTCCGATAGTCGGCCTGGGAGACAGCCGGCATGGGGAAGGCGGCCCCACGTCTTGGATTCTTGAGGGCCGGATCGGCTCGTAAGTTTTTCAGAAGGGCCAGGGGGAGCCGGCTAGGCTACCCGTGGTCGTTTACTCCAACAAAAAGTTTGGTAGAAACACTGCTAAAAAATTACATCTTTGACTGGTCTATACATCTTATACAAATATGTTCTTTTTCAAACTCAGATTTTTCAGCGTGATAACCATATTTTCAACTAAAAATGCCTCCTAAACAGGTCTATACATTTTTATACAAATATGATTTTTTTTCAAACTCGGATTTCTCAGCGTGATAAACACATCTTCAATATAGCATGATTTAACACATGGGATTTCTACTATCAATATCGAATATGTCCTTGCAAAATGAAATTATTTTCATCGACAACATGGCTTTAGTGGGTCTCTGCGCCATTTGGCGCAACGGGTCAACTAGTTTTCTAAAAGAGAGATGGGTAAGAAACATGTAGAAAATATGATCATCATGCTATAAAATTTCATGATGCAAGGATACGCACACGCTTCTTAGAATTGAGTTGACATATTTTTGTTGGACTGGAGCAGACTAGTTCTTTGGCCACTGGAATCTGCTTATTATCAATAGGAGTTGGGTTTCTTTGTGCTGGAGCAGTATCTATAAAAACTGGAGTTGGTTTATTATCTCCTGGCGTTTGGATCTTTTGCAAAGGCCTTGTTTGTAATCCTTCAGATTTTAACATAGTCGTCTTTCCCTTGCATGCCTTGTATAGAAGAATGGTGCTTTAATTATAAAACATGCGACAGCAGAGAGATGGGGTACTGAAGAATAGAAAGGCATGACATATTGACATGTATTCCCTCCATCCGAAAAAAATGGATGGGTGTAGGCGTATTTCAGTTCTAGATACATCCTTTTTTATCCATTTCGGCAACATGTAATTCGGACGGAGGGAGTATGGTGTAAGAGTTAGGGATACGACAGGACAACACAGCAAAAAAAAACTAGTTGAATGTAAAACTGTATGCTAGCGGAATACGTACAGAAATAACTAAGGCAACATACACATGTATGATTGGAAAAATAAGATGGCATTGCAACAGAGCAGTAGAACAACACTTCAATGTAAAAAAATATGGTATGGTAGACAGATGAAGTACATACTGATGAATAACAATGCATAAGATATTCAGAAGCATGATGTCCAAATTAAGCAGATGGCATTGCGATAGAGTAGAATGACAGTACTTGAATTTGAAAAGATGTTATCATGAATGGAATAGGTACTGAAAAACAGGAAGGCATGACATATTTACATGCATGATCAACATGCTAAGCACATGGCATTACAACAGAGTAGATACACTCCAGGACATTATATGCATGTTGTATCCATATCACAGGTCAAGTTAGAGCAAGGACCTTGTGGGGTGAAGAGGATTCATCATCTTTCTACAAGTCTTCTGAAGAACTGCCTTTACATGTTCCATCATATTGGGTATCATTGACATCAAGTTTATTGGCCTTTACATTGCTCCGTGAGGTTCTTGTGGATATATCAGTGTGTGCAATTATATCTGACATGCATGGAAGACAACTAGTAGTTAGATTTATGTAATGAGTGCCTATAGGAGACGACATAAATAGTAGGACTGGGGTTAACTAGCAGCAACAGGTCTCATAAACTAAAGGGAGAACACAGATGAAATCTACAGAATATATATCGTTTGTACTCAAGATTAACTAGATGACACACAAAAGTATTAAAGAACAACATTGGTAATACTAGAAGTGGTATAATACTATAATCACCAGCCTGTGGGATAGCATTGGCTGATGGATGATAACTATGGAACAACGTTACCTAAAGAACAAGTATCTTAGTTGAACTATGGAATAGCGTTAACTCCTGAACAAGACCCGTAAGAGATCAGCATGAATATACAATGAAATGTGATGATCTATTTTCCATGCTTAGATGAATAACAAAGCCATAAATGTTGCACACAAGTAAGATGAGGGTACAACCTATCTGGCTGCCATCCATAGGAGTGAGCATCATGTGTTGACTTGTCGATGGCCCTGCAGTTGTTGTGGCTGTCCATGTCGGGCACGCGCATTCGATGCAGGGAACTGTTGAGTGGGGACTATAGCTCCCTTCTGGTGTATGCTTCCCTTGTTGGAGCAGCTGCGGTGAGTCAGAAGACGGTGTGTCTGAAGATGCGGATAACGCATAATGTTAAGAACGACATATCTCTTTGATCTGAAGAAATACACTAAGAGATCAACAGCAAGGTACGAGAGTGGTCACACGTCTGTTGACTGAAGACTAAATTGGAGTCACACGATTTTATTTTATTTTGGTACTGTCCGATCTATGCCGGATGGCTGGTCGTCTTGTGCCTCCTGGCTGACACTGTTCGGAATCTTCCCCGAAAAGCCAGCGACCAACGGCAGAGCACCCTGCCTCCGCCGTTCGTGGCCCCGGCCAAAACCCCGCTCCCCGCCCCACCGCACTGCCGTGGTTGCGCTGCCCCCGGGCCAATCCACAAAGACTCCCCATCATCTAGATCCGGCGGCGGAAGTACCTTCAACCCACGCAACTCTAAAAGATAGCCATCTAAGTGTTGCTTCCGCGGCGAACTTGCGGCCCCGCACCCTTACGTTAGACATCAGCCAACCGGCAACCTAGGAGCTTCGCCGCCTCGAGGGGTGTTGCTTCCCATTGGGAATCGATTGGTCCAGAATAAAAATTGAGACAACTGACGCCTAAATAAAGTGATTTGAGATGAGGGTGCGACCTATCTGGTGGCATGGTGAAGTAGGAAGGTCCAGCTGCCGAGTCGGTGAGGCCGGTGCGGTTGTGGTGGCGACCGGCGGCAGGGAAAGAGCAATGTCGGGACGGTCGAAGCTACGCGGAAGCAGTGCCAGGACTCTGGACAGATCCGAAGTTGGAGCCGCTCCGGCGTCGTGAACAACGGCGGGGGTGAATCGGCTCCGGTACGGTTCACGCGGCCGTCGTCGAGGCAGCACCAGCAACACGGAGTAAGAGGCACACGACCCAGTGCACGACGGCAAATGGACAGCGTCTCCGGCATTAGGGAGGAGGGCGACTGTGAAATTGGTGCGGTGGGGGCGCCATGGAGGTGGGGCTGAGGTTTCGGGGCTCGGGAGAAGGGAGCTTCCCGGGGAGAAGGTGATTTGGCGCCCACGAGGTAT
>NC_057794.1:459577060-459606783 GCF_018294505.1 Triticum aestivum
GGAACCATGTCTTACGGACGCATTTGTCTGAAATGTGAGGGGGAGTTACAGTTCTACCCTTGCCTATAGGCTTCTCGGCTTGGGTCTGTGTACTAAGGGTCGGGGATAGTAGAGTAACTTTGCTTCTCCCCAAATAGTGGGCGGGAGCGATTTCGAGCGAAGAGGGCGTGTTTTGAACTATAGTGGGCGCGAGCGATTTCGGGCGAGAAGAGCGTGCTTTGAAATAGTGGGTGCGAGCTATTTCGGGCGAGGAGAGCGTGTTTTGCCGACCATGGTTTATGAATTATTCGGCACATGTCATTTCGGCCGAGGAGAAGGCGCGCTTGGATGAAGTTACGAACCTACCCTTGATGTACAACGGGCCAATTGATGCGTGTCCCACATAGGATGGTAATTTCGCGTCTCCCATTTATTTGCTCGGGCGAATTCCACCAAGCAGAGAGGATGTTTAACGGTTCGTTCAAATTTTGGGAGAACGAGCATCCATGTCTACCTTACCAAGTCGATTCGGATCAAATTTTGAAATATTAGCTTGCCGCTTCTTTTTTAGATGGAGAGATGATGCTCGGGAGTAATGTGTTTTTACATGCTCGTTGCTAGCGATTTACTATATGACAAATAGTTGACCCACTCAAAAACGCGAATCAAACCCAAAATGAAATATCTCGATTCAATGAAATAGCTCGTTCAGTAGGTCAAAATAGTGAACTAAATCCAAAATTGAACACCTCAATCGAGTAGCATGTTGTACAGTATTATAGTACTCCATGAACATGTTGAAAGTCAAATTGATGAACTTGTTTGATATACGCATATATCCGTTCATGTGTGGATTGCAGACAACATGTTCTTCAATTTAAATATTTGAATGCAAGTTTATATCGAAACATGGTTTATATCAGTCTTTGATGCATAAAACGCGACCTCCCCCTCTCCCGGACTCCCGTTCTCTCTCTCTCTCTCGTTGACAATCTTCAATTCTGTCGCACGCATCCGACACAAAAACCTTGTTGGTCCCTCTCCCTTTCTCTCCATCTCTTTCTCTCTCTCTCTCTCTCTCTCTCTCTCTCTCTCTTTGTGTGTGTGTGGGGGGGTCTTTCTAGTTCGCATGCATATATACACCATCTATAGGTCTCTCTCGCACACTATGTATGATACTCTAACTAGTCCAAGCTAGATATCTTGGGTGCACTCATCGTACGCACACAAATTCCTTGGCTCTTTGCCCGTAACTCTCTCACGCACCACTATGTCATCTCGGAGCTATTCCCCCCTCTCTCAAACTCTCCATCCACCTGGGTCACACATACACATGCATATCTCACTCGCACTCGATAGGCCCATCTAAAACTCTATCTCCCCCCTCGTTCTCTCTCCATCTCACACGCGCACACACACAATCTCATGCCCAGCTAGCCAAGTATGATGGTCTCTCACTCAATTGTAGGCACACGCAGTCCCCCCCTATATGTATATGACTAGCTAATCTTAGTCTCCATCACAAACATGTGCATGGTCTATCTCGATTTCTCTCGGGGCATCTTTCTATCGCGCACGCACTCCCTCAATCTCCCACCCATATAGTGCCCTCACGATCTCGACGGGATCTCTCTATCACAAACACACCCTCTCTCCCTCCCCATGCGTCCATGCCATCCATGTGTCCCTCTCGACCTTTGTTCCTTGTTGGCCAGACCTCTATTGGACATGTGCTACAGGGGTGTCTCTCTCCGTTGCAAACAATCACACACTAGCTATTTTCGTGTATCTCCTTGCCTCGGTTTTCCATCTCGGAGATGCATGCGTGATATGTTCGCATAAGAAACGAAAAAACACACTCTCTCTCTAATTTATCGTTTGTTGTCACTTTCTCTTTCACACACATACTCTTTTTGCACACTTACTCATTCTCCTTCACACGCACTTGATCTGTCTCGACTGAGGCACTCTCCTCGGTCCATAACATATAGATTTATTGAAAAGTCAAACATCACAAAGTTTGACCATGTACATGGAGAAAAAGAATTACATCTAGTACGGCAAACACATACCATTAGATTCACCATGAGATGTAGTTTGTTATGATGTATCTTTGGTATTGTAGATATAAATATGCGTAAACCTGATCAAAGTTTCCAAAGTTTGACTTTTAAAAAATTTACATGCACTGCATTATCGAGCGGATGGAATATCTCTTTCCTCCTCTCAGCTATCTGGCGCACCACTCAGCCTTATCGGGGCTCCTCAATCTCTCTCAAACTTTATTGGTCAATTTGGTTCGTGACCTAACCCTCATGCCTTGATGGCCGGTACTACCTGGTGTGGACGTGAGATGTAAAATATTTCTGCCTGGCCAAGCTTGTGTGGTGCTGAAGCGTTTGGTTCATGCCTGGGCCAGGCAAAGCATCAATGTCCTATCAATCAATCCATGCATCAATTATTTAATGCTAATATCCATCAATGTTGTTGTTAGCCTCGTGGCCACACGACCAGGCATGGCCAGGCGTTCGAAATCGGTCGCCTGGGCTAGGCTACTTGCAGTGTCTGGAGTTCAGCCAGGCTAATTAAAGTGCAAGGGAACCCAGGCCAGGCGGGCTTTATTTTTCACAGGGTAGCAACCAAACAAGCGTGCATGAAATCCAGCCACAACCCCAGGCCAGGCAAAAGATGCTCAGGACGCAAGCCAAACTGGCCTTATATCTCCCTGGTTCACACATACACATGTCTCGCTCGCGCTATACATATAGACCCATCCAACACTCTCCGCGCTTGTTCTCTCTCTCCATGTGACACGCACCCCTCTAAGTACCATAATCCCTCACTCCATCATAGGCGCAAGCACTCCCCCCACCTAAGTATGATTATCTCTTACTAGCCATCAGGAACACACATATTGTCTCCTTCCATCCATACGTCTATCTCGATATCTCTCGGGGCGTCTTCTATCGCGCACACACCTTGTCACTCGATCTCCCACCCATGTAGTCCCATCACGATCTCCAGGGGATCTCTCTATGACAAACATACACTCTCTCCTCCCCATGTCTGTATTTTCTTTGTACGTCTCTCTCGACCTCTCTCCCTTGTTTGTCAGACCCCTCTTGGCCACGTGCTAAGGGTCTTGCTCTCTCGGTTCCAAACAACCACACACTATCTCCTCACCTTGCCTCCGTTGTCGAAGATGCATGTGTGATATGTTTGCATAAGACACGCATGCTTTTTCTCTACTTTTATCGTGTGTTGTCCATGTCTCTTTCACACACGCACACACACTTTTTTCACTCTCTCTCTCCCTCTCTCTCTCTCTCTCTAGTTAGGGACTCTGTCACGTCCATAAGCATATGGATGTTTTGAAAAGTCAAACCTCAAAAAAGTTTGACCAGGTATATGTGGAGAAAAACATTTACATCTGGAACGATCATTAGATTCATCACACCATGTACTTACTTCATACTATCATTTATCTTTGGTATTGTAGATATAAGTAATTTCTTTATAAACTTGGTCAAAGTTTCAAAAGTTTGACTTAAAAAAATGTTGTAACTACATTATCGAACGGAGGGAGTAGCTCTTTCTCTCTCTCTGCTATCTCTTACGGGCCTCCCCTCTCACTCGAACTCTCTATACCAACAGATTATACACTCACTGTGTCAGCGTATAGCTCCGTATATTGTTTAGTTGACCGGTCAACCAATCCACATGCTACCTTGTCAGCTCGTGTTCTGTATCTTCGTGTGCTGGCCCATGTGGCAGTGGGTGAAAATAAGAAAACTAGAGGCCATGTGACACGCGGTGAAGTAAACAAAGTTGAAACCACTCGGGGTAGCACCCCGCACACTAGTAAATTGAGGGCGCATTGAGGACAAACTTCTTGCGCGCGAAGGACGCACTCGCGCACAATTCACCACTGCGCAGCGACATGCATGGAAGGACGCACTCGCGCACACCCAGCACACAACACACACCAGCACACGTGTACACCGGCGTCGCCGCCAGTTGAGATGGACGGCGAGGCAGCCAACAAGCGGAGGCGGCTCGAGCCAAAACCGCATCCGGCGAGCCTGGACTTCATCAGCAGCCTCCCCGACGACATGTTGCTCGTCATCATCGGCCTCCTCCCCACCAAATCTGTCGTGCGGACTGCCCTGCTCTCCCGGCGGTGGCACCCCCTCTAGCGCTGCGTCCTCGTCAACCTCACCGTCGACAGTTACCTCTGCGACGGGGATTGCAAACGCATGGCCGCAGTCTCCAAGATCCTTTCATTGCACCCTGGGCCAGCCAGACGCCTTGACATCCGCATGTTCAGTACCAACTGCAAGGTCCAACCCAAGTTCGACGAGTGGTTCTTATCCCCCGCCCTAGATGAGCTCGAGGAGCTCATCTTTGAAGCTGGACGATGTCGCTCTCTACCGCCGTCCGCGCTCTGCCTCATGCCAACGCTGTGCCGCGCCAGCTTCAACTCCTGCTATCGACTCGAAAACTTATTTGCCCATTAGTGACTTGTCAGGGCGGTGGATTTTAGTTTGTACGATAATGCTGCATCCACCTAAAGTAACGAAAGTTCTTACGTAAACTTCCTAGTAATTCCCTCTTCGTAGGTGCAGCATTACTCCTAACATTTCTAATATCAGTTTGAAACTTGTAATATTGTCGTGTCATATTCCCGCATTTTCAAAATCCTGCGAATCAAACAGGTCCTGAGTTGGTGATGATGTTGTGCCTCCCATCTTTCACCAATAGCCATCGGATCTAGATCTGACGCATACAAATCAAGCTTCTCCATTTTTGCAAAAAGATGCCCGCACTTGTTCCCTATTTACAAACAACTCCTTGTTCTCACAACCAGCCTTATCTCCTCCCCACCACATCTAGAAGGCCGTGGAAAAATCTGGCGCGATGGCCGCTGCCGGAGTCGTCCACCCCCAATCTTGGTGTTCCGTGCAATGCACGGGCATCTACGCACGGGAAATTATGTCGAATAGGGCTAGTTGTAAGCAGGCTAGCTCTACAGCCATGATGATAGTGACTGCAGACGGTGAGGCTGACTATGGTATGCCGAACACGGCGCCTATACTCAGGTGTCATCTCCGGCGCGGGGTCTTGTCACTTCACTGTGAGGAGCAACACGTAATAATTTGACCAACGGGTAGTACAGTGCTAGTACTCCTACTACTAGTACTACTACTAGTACTAGTAGCACCACCGTCTGGATTTAGGAGTACTACCACGTCCATCTGGATTTTAGTATTTGACTAGCAATATCTAGTAATGCATGTTACAAAAAAGGTACTACTCCCTGTGTAAATAAATACATGGTGTTTTATTCCTATCGACGAGAGAAGTTAATGTTTTTTTGCTAACTAGAGTACTAATAGGATTACATGCAATGAACTAAACACTGCATGTCATGTTTGGTAGTCTCAAGTCATTGAAAGCATGCACGACCCACATCTCTCATTGGTTGATATGTCACGAAATAAGAAACAAGGAGGGAGTTAATGCACCGTGCCTAAGTATTTTGGGGTTATTTGGTTTTCGTAAGGTGACTTACACAACATTTTTGTTTACATGCATTAACATTTTATTAGTTAAATCAAAGGTCAAAACTTGGCGCAAAATGCAAAGGGGACCAATAAACCAGTAAACATCAAACTTCTCTCGTTTGGCCCCAACTAGAGGTCCGGTGAGATGACTATACTGCACCGACACGGAGGGGGATGCAGCTTCATTGACTTACGACAACTGCCTTTGGGTGAATGACACGTGGGCCCCGGGGGTGGCTGGCCCACCTATCATACGGCCAAAGGCAGGTGCAGTAGAGGGCCGAGGAGTAGTACGAAATCCTACGCACCTACGCACGCTAACCAAGGGCAAGAGTGATCACTCGAATTGCAAGATCAGTTGACTATAAGCTAAGCTAGACCCATGGAGGCGATGAGCGCAAGCATCAGCCGGCTGTGCCAGATGGTCCACGACGCCCGACACCGAGGAACGTCTCCAGGTAGTATTGCTTGAGTCTGCCAGGGCGAGGGGCCGCTTGGACGACAGCTTCGTCTCCTTGTTCGACGAGGTCCTCGTCGGTTTCCTCGACAAGTTCACCGTCGTCAAGAAGCTTGTGGACGACTTTGATGTAAGCCTCAACCGACGCGCCCAGGCTCTGCGATGCCCGCCACCCTCAACGGCCACTATGGTGACAACCTCTTCGACGCACTGGTGGCCCTGTGACTGCCCACCGTCGCGCCGGAGAATGTCCACCTCGAGGTCGCGCTCGCCGCGCAGCGCCTGGCGCAGCAAGACACCATCGACATAATCACCCACGTCTACGCGCAAATCATCCACAAGGACTACTACATGCAAGAGGAGGACGATAGGAAGCTGGCCTTCTTGGACCGTAGGGCAACCTTGGACGGCACTGTTTAGAAGCACGTTGAGCTCGCCGCCAACGCCGCTACTCCTCACACGTCGGTTGGTGACCCGACGCACTAGGGCGTGAGGATGTCGTTGATGGATCCGTATGTATTTTTATCTTTCCGTCAAATCCATGTAGTAGTATATGATACTACAGTAATTATCTTACCTATCGCATCAACTTCATAATTTTCGTACATACTCCATGCATGAACGGCGCCAGAACCAAACTTCTCATTACTCTAGGCAAAATCATTATTTTCTATCTATTGGTCGCGCCATGGAGCGGAACCAAATTTTACAAGTTACGAGTTCAAAAGGAAAAGCCTGCCGTGTTCACGTCGCACCCCCACACGGTTGGTTAGGCGCGCCGCTCAAGCGGGAATGCATGCGGTGTTGCATTTTCACTTACAAGTGGGACCGCAGTTGAGAAAACCGACTATCGGCAAACCCCCACCCCGCCCACCGCCCAATGGGTGCGAAAACAGGAGGGAGAAGAGATGGCTATAGCACGGACTCCAAAAAAATTGGTGTCGGATGGGACTCGTGTGGGTGGCGTGTGCCGTACTGCTAGACGTGAATGCTAGTTATGGCCCATGCCACCCCACTATATCGAGCCTATATCGAGGTACGTAGAACAAATTTCCTGCAGTCCGTGCTCAGTCCTCCTCTATCTCTCTTCTCAGCCAGCCAGCGGACGCATGGAGCCCATCGTCTGTTTGCTCACATGCGGCCCCACATGTCAGTGAAAATGCAAGAGGACCCACTGAACCTGCACATCTTTCACCTCGATGTGCTAGTGATGAAAAACAAATCCAATAAAGATCTTCGCTTGTCGCTTTTGGAGTTACTCAAGAGTAGTAATATTCTATTTACAGTTTAACCCAAGATGTACATCTCGTGGCTTCAACTACCACTCTATTTTCTTTCATGACACGACCTGGATGCTGGATGTCCCACGTGTCGGCAAAAGGAGGAAGAACCCGACCAAATCTTCGGTTGTGCTCTCGGATTAGACTAGTTGTGCTAACTTAAAAGATTTATTGTGTACTCCCTCCGTTCCAAAATACTTGACTTCCATTTGTCCAAAAATGGATGTACCTATATACTAAAACATGTCTAGATACATATATTTTTTGACAAATAGAAGGCATGTATTGTGCAACGGAGGGAGTAGAATGGATGCAAGTTTTTGTATTGGGAAGAAGAGTACATCCATATATTGATAGAGTGCAATTTAGTAGATGTTCTATCACTTTTAGCTAGCACAGAGGCTAGAGATGAGATTAGTGCACTTGTTGATACTCCTACTAGAATAGAGGCTAGACATGAGACTAGATGCGAGGAAGCAACGTCTACTTCTTTACACTCAAAGAAGAAAGAAGCACGCAAGATCGAGCCTCTGCAGATCAACAATGAATGCATTGAGAAGGCACTAATCCAACTTATAGGAGTAGTAAAATGTATTCTTGTGGTTCTTGTTTTCTTTGGTCTTGCTTTTCTAGTCAAAATTATCGTTGGAGTTCGTGCAAAATGGAGGTCCGTCTGGGGTCGTGCGTTGTAGTTGGCCTTACAAGTGGGACCGCAGTTATGGAAACCGACTATCGGCAAACCCCCACCTCGCTCGCCACGCGATGGCTGAAGTTAGAGAAACGACGAGGTTGAAGAGATTGCTCTAGCACGGACTCCAAGAAATAATATGGTGTCAGATTGATGTGGTGGTGGTGGTGTGTGCCGTACGCCTGGACGTGAATGCTTGTTCTGGCCCATGCCACCCTACTACTCCTACTACTTACTCCTACTATATAGTACTAGTATCAAGGATTCGAGGTGCTAGTTACGTACAACGAACACATTAACATATGGCTACAGTAAAAACACCCCCCGACGCGCGAAGCATGTGAAGCTAGTACAAATAGTGTACTACTATTGTTGATTGGCCTCATCCGATAACCTGTTGCAATGCACGTACAATTATGTATTCGGAAAATATATTTTTTCCTCGTCGCACCACTCACTCAGAGAAGCGACTCGAAAGCCATTCATAAATTTAGTAAGTTTATCACAGGCATATCATTTTATTACGTACAACAGGTCATCAACCCACATCGACAACGAGGATACATTATAAATACTAAAGTTTTCACCACACAACAAATAACAAGCAATGAAATGAACTTCAACTCAACCATTCCTCGGCGTTGGAAACGCTTGCTTTGAACCACAAGTGATTCTCTGGGACAGGCCATCGATTGTCGATCTGGAAACCAACGCAGGACTGATCATCCAGGCTGAAGCGGCCTACTATATCAGTACCAGGGTAGGGATGAAGGAAATATGCCCTAGAGGCAATAATAAAGTTATTATTTATTTCCTTATATCATGATAAATGTTTATTATTCATGCTAGAATTGTATTAACCGGAAACGTAATACTTGTGTGAATACATAGACAAACAAAGTGTCACTAGTATGCCTCTACTTGACTAGCTCGTTAATCGAAGATGGTTATGTTTCCTAACCATAGACATGAGTTGTCATTTGATTAACAGTATCACATCATTAGGAGAATGATGTGATTGACATGACCCATTCCATTAGCTTAGCACCCGATCGTTTAGTATGTTGCTGTTGCTTTCTTCATGACTTATACATGTTCCTATGACTATGAGATTATGCAACTCCCGTTTACCGGAGGAACACTTTGTGTGCTACCAAACGTCACAATGTAACTGGGTGATTATAAAGGTGCTCTACAGGTGTCTCCAAAGGTACATGTTGGGTTGGTGTATTTCGAGATTAGGATTTGTCGCTCCGATTGTCGGAGAGGTATCTCTGGGCCCTCTCGGTAATACACATCACTTAAGCCTTGCAAGCAATGCAACTAATAAGTTAGTTGCAAGATGATGTATTACGGGACGATTTAAGAGACTTGCCGGTAACGAGATTGAACTAGGTATTGAGATACCGACGATCGAATCTCGGGCAAGTAACATACCGATGACAAAGGGAACAACGTATGTTGTTATGCGGTCTGACCGATAAAGATCTTCGTAGAATATGTAGGAGCCAATATGAGCATCCAGGTTCCGCTATTGGTTATTGACCGGAGACGTGTCTCGGTCATGTCTACATTGTTCTCGAACCCGTAGGGTCCGCACGCTTAACGTTACGATGACAGTTTCATTATGAGTTTATATATTTTGATGTACCGAAGGTTGTTCGGAGTCCCGGATGTGATCACGGACTTGATGAGGAGTCTCGAAATGTTCGAGACATAAAGATCGATATATTGGACGACTATATTTGGACACTGGAAAGGTTCCGGGTAAGATTGGGACAATACCGGATCACCGGGAGGTTATCGGAACCCCCCGGGAGGTATATGGGCCTTATTGGGTCTTAGTGGAAAGGACGGGAAAGGAGCAAGGGAGGGGGCGCCCCCCCCAGCCCAATCCGAATTGGGAGGGGGGCCGGCCCCCCTTTCCTTCCTCCCTCCTTCCTCTTCCTTCCCTCTCCTACTCCTAATAGGAAAAAGGGGAGTCCTACTCCCGGTGGGAGTTGGACTCCCCCCCTTGGGCGCGCCACCCTCCTTGGCCGGCCCCCTCCTCCACTCCTTTATATACGGGGGCAGGGGGCACCCCAGAGACACGACAATTGATCATTGATCTCTTAGCCGTGTGCGGTGCCCCCCTCCACCATAATCCTCGATAATATTGTAGCGATGCTTAGGCGAAGCCCTGCGATGGTAGAACATCAAGACCGTCACCACGCCGTCGTGCTGACGGAACTCATCCCCGACACTTTGCTGGATCGGAGTCCGGGGATCGTCATCGAGCTGAACGTGTGCAAAAACTCGGAGGTGTCATAGTTTTGGTGCTTGATCGGTCGGGCCGTGAAGACGTACGACTACATCAACCGCGTTGTTATAACGCTTCCGCTTCCGGTCTACGAGGGTACGTAGACAACACTCTCTCCTCTCGTTGTTGTGCATCACCATGATCTTGCGTGTGCGTAGGATTTTTTTTGAAATTACTACGTTCCCCAACAGTGGCATCCGAGCCTAGGTTTTATGTGTTGATGTTATATGCACGAGTAGAACACAAGTGAGTTGTGGGCGATATAAGTCATACTGCTTACCAGCATGTCATACTTTGGTTCGGCGGTATTGTTGGATGAAGCGGCCCGGACCGACATTACGCGTACGCTTACGTGAGACTGGTTCTACCGACGTGCTTTGCACACAGGTGGCTGGCGGGTGTCAGTTTCTCCAACTTTAGTTGAACTGAGTGTGGCTACGCCCGGTCCTTGCGAAGGTTAAAACAACACCAACTTGACAAACTATCGTTGTGGTTTTTGATGTGTAGGTAAGATTGGTTCTTGCTAAGCCCGTAGCAGCCACGTAAAACTTGCAACAAACAAAGTAGAGGACGTCTAACTTGTTTTTGCAGGGCATGTTGTGATGTGATATGGTTAAGGCATGATGCTAAATTTTATTGTATGAGATGATCATGTTTGGTAACCAAGTTATCGGCAACTGGCAGGAGCCATATGGTTGTCGCTTTATTGTATGCAATGCAATCGCCATGTAATGCTTTACTTTATCACTAAGCGGTAGCGATAGTCGAGGAAGCATAAGATTGGCGAGACGACAATGATGCTATGATGGAGATCAAGGTGTCGCGCTGGTGACGATGGTGATCATGACGATGCTTCGGAGATGGAGATCACAAGCACAAGATGATGATGGCCATATCATATCACTTATATTGATTGCATGTGATGTTTATCTTTTATGCATCTTATCTTGCTTTGATTGATGGTAGCATTATAAGATGATCTCTCACTAAATTTCAAGATAAAAGTGTTCTCCCTGAGTATGCACCATTGCCAAAGTTCGTCGTGCCCAGACACCACGTGATGATCGGGTGTGATAAGCTCTACGTCCATCTACAACGGGTGCAAGCCAGTTTTGCACACGCAGAATACTCAGGTTAAACTTGACGAGCCTAGCATATGAAGATATGGCCTCGGAACACTGAGACCGAAAGGTCGAGCGTGAATCATATAGTAGATATGATCAACATAGTGATATTCACCATTGAAAACTACTCCATTTCACGTGATGGTCGATTATGGTTTAGTTGATTTGGATCACGTGATCACTTAGAAGATTAGAGGGATGTCTTTCTAAGTGGGAGTTCTTAAGTAATATGATTAATTGAACTTAAATTTATCATGAACTTAGTACCTGATAGTATCTTGCTTGTTTATGTTTGATTGTAGATAGATGGCCCGTGCTGTTGTTCCGTTGAATTTTAATGCGTTCCTTAAGAAAGCAAAGTTGAAAGATGATGGTAGCAATTATACGGACTGGGTCCGTAACTTGAGGATTATCCTCATTTCTGCAAAGAAGAATTACGTCCTGGAAGCACCGCTGGGTGCCAGGCCTGCTGCTGATGCAACTGACGACGTTAAGAACGTCTGGCAGAGCAAAGCTGATGACTACTCAATAGTTCAATGTGCCATGCTTTACGGCTTAGAACCGGGTCTTCAACAACGTTTTGAACGTCATGGAGCATATGAGATGTTCCAGGAGTTGAAGCTAATATTTCAAGCAAATGCCCGGATTGAGAGATATGAAGTCTCCAATAAGTTCTATAGCTGCAAGATGGAGGAGAACAGTTTTGTCAGTGAGCATATACTCAAAATGTCTGGGTATAATAATCACTTGATTCAACTGGGAGTTAATCTTCCGGATGATTGCGTCATTGACAGAATTCTCCAATCACTTCCACCTAGCTACAAGAGCTTCGTGATGAACTATAATATGCAAGGGATGGATAAGACAATTCCCGAGCTCTTCGCAATGCTAAAAGCTGCGGAGGTAGAAATCAAGAAGGAGCATCAAGTGTTGATGGTCAACAAGACCACTAGTGTCGGAGTAAATGACCACGGGTAGCCTAGCCGGCTCCCCCTGGCCCTTCTAAAAAAATTACGAGTCGATCCAGCCCTCAAGAATCCAAGACGTGGGGCCGCCTTCCCCTTGCCGGCTGTCTCCCAGGCCGACTATCGGAAGGCGGCCCGACTTCAGCCCTCATGAAGAAAGCCGCGGGAGGGCCGACTCCAAGAAGCCGGCCGCAAGAAGCCGACTCCCACAAAGCGGTCAAGATCGTAGCCTCGAAGTCTGCATCCACATAACGGCGATGTGATGGGGCGTGGCTACAGTAAAGCCTGCCACCCCCGAATCCCGGAGCATGCCTGGCATAGTGCGCCGTACGGGGTGGCCATGACCCGTCCGGCGCGACACTGTTTCCATGTTGACCCTGATGCCGCCCACGACGGGCTGTCAGCGCGGCCCACGGGCGGTGGGCCCCTTCAGGCAAAGAGACACTCGAAGGCGGCTAGGCCTCCCCCAGTCGGCCCAAGACGGGGCCGGCTCCCCACAGCCGGCTTGCTTCCTCCCTCGAAGGAGACGCCCCATTAAGGGGACAAGACGAGGCGTGGCTACAGCGATCGCCCGCCGGGCGGCGGCACTGTAGCCACGCTTACCTCGGCGAAGCCCTCGTCACCAGGTTTGAGGCAACAGTGACCAGCCACCGACAAGGCCCTTGACAGTGGGGCCTGCCTGTCGACCAAGGAGCCGGCAGCCGGCGGGGACCACCAGCCGGCAGGCCCCAGCAGCCGGCGCAGAAGCCGGCGAGCGTAGACACAGACGGCTGGGGCCCATGCCCAGCCGGATTACCATTGTACCCCCGGGGGATGGGCCTATATAAACCCCCCGGGGCACCCATGCAAAGGGTGGATCGGAGCTAGTTTTAGACACCACACAGAGAGGAGAGGAGAGCTAGTCGTGCCCTTCTTCTTCTTCTCGCCAAACAGCTCAAGGAGCATCTTGTAGCCACTCGTTCATCTAGTGATCATGCGGAGACCCCGCAGAGCAGCAGTAGGGGTGTTATCTCCTTGGAGAGCCCTGAAGCTGGGTAAGATTCGCCGGCGTGCATGTCTTCGCCTCATCCCGCTTCCAGGCACCGGCGACGTCTTACTGGCTCCCACAATGATAAGCCACCCGTTGGCATATGTCGCACCTACCACCCGACAACTAGTTTCAAGAAAAAGGGCAAGGGGAAGAAGAAGGGGAACTTCAAGAAGAACAGCAAGCAAGTTGCTGCTCATGAGAAGAAACCCAAGTCTGGACCTAAGCCTGAAACTGAGTGCTTCTACTGCAAGTAGACTGGTCACTGGAAGTGGAACTGCCCCAAGTATTTGGCGGATAAGAAGGATGGCAAGGTGAACAAAGGTATATGTGATATACATGTTATTTATGTCTACCTTACTAGAGCTCGTAGTAGCACCTGGGTATTTGATACTGGTTCTGTTGCTATTATTTGCAACTTGAAACAGGGACTACGGATTAAGTGAACACTGGCGAAGGACGAGGTGACGATGCGCGTGGGAAATGGTTCCAAAGTCGATGCGATCGCGGTCGGCACGCTACCTCTACATCTACCATCGGGATTAGTATTAGACCTAAATAATTGTTATTTGGTGCCAGCGTTGAGCATGAACAATATATCTGGATCTTGTTTGATGTGAGACAGTTATTCATTTAAATCAGAGAATAATGGTTGTTCTATTTATATGAGTAATATCTTTTATGGTCATGCACCCTTGAAGAGTGGTCTATTTTTGATGAATCTCGACAGTAGTGATACACATATTCATAATGTTGAAGCCAAAAGATGCAGAGTTGATAATGATAGTGCAACTTATTTGTGGCACTGCCGTTTAGGTCATATCGGTGTAAAGCGCATGAAGAAACTCCGTACTGATGGACTTTTGGAACCACTTGATTATGAATCACTTGGTACTTGCGAACCGTGCCTCATGGGCAAGATGACTAAAACACCGTTCTCCGGTACTATGGAGAGAGCAACAGATTTGTTGGAAATCATACATACAGATGTATGTGGTCCAATGAATGTTGAAGCTCGTGGCGGATATCGTTATTTTCTCACCTTCACAGATGATTTAAGCAGATATGGGTGTATCTACTTAATGAAACATAAGTCTGAAACATTTGAAAAGTTCAAAGAATTTCAGAGTGAAGTTGAAAATCATCGTAACAAGAGAATAAAGTTTCTATGATCTGATCATGGAGGAGAATATTTGAGTTACGAGTTTGGTTTACATTTTAAACAATGCGGAATAGTTTCGCAACTCACGCCACCCGGAACACCACAGCGTAATGGTGTGTCCGAACGTCGTAATCATACTTTACTTGATATGGTGCGATCTATGATGTCTCTTACAGATTTACCGCTATCGTTTTGGGGTTATGCTTTAGAGACGGCCGCATTCACATTAAATAGGGCACCATCAAAATCCGTTGAGACGACGCCTTATGAACTATGGTTTGGCAAGAAACCAAAGTTGTCATTTCTGAAAGTTTGGGGCTGCGATGCTTATGTAAAAAAGCTTCAACCTGATAAGCTCGAACCCAAATTGGAGAAATGTGTCTTCATAGGATACCCGAAGGAGACTGTTGGGTACACCTTCTATCACAGATCCGAAGGCAAGACATTTGTTGCTAACAATGGATCATTTCTAGAGAAGGAGTTTCCCTCGAAAGAAGTGAGTGGGAGGAAAGTAGAACTTGATGAGGTAATTGTACCTGCTCCCTTATAGGAAAGTAGTACATCACAGAAACCGGTTTCTATGACACCTACACCAATTAGTGAGGAAGCTAATGATGATGATCATGAAACTTCAGAACAAGTTACTACTGAACCTCGTAGATCAACCAGAGTAAGATCCGCACCAGAGTGGTATGGTAATCCTGTTCTGGAAGTCATGCTACTAGATCATGATGAACCTACGAACTATGAAGAAGCAATGGTGAGCCCAGATTCCGCAAAATGGCTTGAAGCCATGAAATCTGAGATGGGATCCATGTATGAGAACAAAGTGTGGACTTTGGTTGACTTGCCCAATGATCAGCAAGCAATTGAAAATAAATGGATCTTCAAGAAGAAGACTGACGCTGACGATAATGTTACTGTCTACAAAGCTCGACTTGTCGCAAAAGGTTTTCGACAAGTTCAAGGAATTGACTACGATGAGACCTTCTCACCTGTAGCGATGCTTAAGTCTGCCCGAATCATGTTAGCAATTACTGCATTTTATGATTATGAAATTTGGAAAATGGATGTCAAAAACTGCATTCCTTAATGGATATATTAAAGAAGAGTTGTATATGATGCAACCAGAAGGTTTTGTCGATCCAAAAGGTGCTAACAAAGTGTGCAAGCTCCAACGATCCATTTATGGACTAGTGCAAGCATCTCGGAGTTGGAATGTACGCTTTGATAGTGTGATCAAAGCATATGGTTTTATATAGACTTTCGGAGAAGCATGTATTTAGAAGAAAGTGAGTGGGAGCTCTGTAGCATTTCTGATATTATATGTGGATGACATATTGTTGATCGGAAATGATATTGAATTTCTGAATAGCATAAAAGGATACTTGAATAAGATTTTTTCAATGAAAGACCTCGGTGAAGCTTCTCATATATTGGGCATCTAGATCTATAGAGATAGATCAAGACGCTTAATTGGACTTTCACAAAGCACATACCTTGATAAAGTTTTGAAGAAGTTCAAAATAGATCAAGCAAAGAAAGGGTTCTTGCCTATGTTACAAGGTGTGAAGTTGAGTCAGACTCAAGGTGTGAAGATAGAGAGAAAATGAAAGATGTTCCCTATGCTTCAGCCATAGGCTCTATCATGTATGCAATGTTGTGTACCAGACCTGATGTGTGCCTTGCTATAAGTCTAGCAGGGAGGTACCAAAGTAATCCAGGAGTGGATCACTGGACAGCGGACAAGAACATCCTGAAATACCTGAAAAGGGCTAAGGATATGTTTCTCGTATATGGAGGTGACAAAGAGCTCATCGTAAATGGTTACGTTGATGCAAGCTTTGACACTGATCCAGACGATTCTAAATCGCAAACCAGATACGTATTTACATTAAACGGTGGAGCTGTCAGTTGGTGCAGTTCTAAACAAAGCATCGTGGTGGGATCTACATGTGAAGAGGAGTACATAGCTGCTTCGGAAGCAGCAAACGAAGGAGACTGGATGAAGGAGTTCATATCCGATCTAGGTGTCATACCTAGTGCATCGGGTCCAATGAAAATCTTTTGTGACAATACTGGTGCAATTGCCTTGGCAAAGGAATCCAGATTTCATAAGAGAACCAAGCACATCAAGAGATGATTCAATTCCATACGGGATCTAGTCCAGGTGGGAGACATAGAGATTTCCAAGATACATACGGATCTGAATGTAGCAGACCCATTGACTAAGCCTCTTCCATGAACAAAACATGATCAGCACCAAGGCTCCATGGGTGTTAGAATCATTACTATGTAATCTAGATTATTGACTCTAGTGCAAGTGGGAGACTGAAGGAAATATGCCCTAGAGGCAATAATAAAGTTATTATTTATTTCCTTATATCATGATAAATGTTTATTATTCATGCTAGAATTGTATTAACCGGAAACGTAATACTTGTGTGAATACATAGACAAACAAAGTGTCACTATTATGCCTCTACTTGACTAGCTCGTTAATCGAAGATGGTTATGTTTCCTAACCATAGACATGAGTTGTCATTTGATTAACGGGATCACATCATTAGGAGAATTATGTGATTGACATGACCCATTCCATTAGCTTAGCACTCGATCGTTTAGTATGTTGTTGTTGCTTTCTTCATGACTTATACATGTTCCTATGACTATGAGATTATGCAAATCCCATTTACCGGAGGAACACTTTGTGTGCTACCAAACATCACAACGTAACTGGGTGATTATAAAGGTGCTCTACAGGTGTCTCCAAAGGTACATGTTGGGTTGGCGTATTTCGAGATTAGGATTTGTCACTCCGATTGTCGGAGAGGTATCTCTGGGCCCTCTCAGTAATACACATCACTTAAGCCTTGCAAGCAATGCAATTAATAAGTTAGTTGCAAGATGATGTATTATGAAACAAGTAAAGAGACTTGCTGGTAACGAGATTGAACTAGGTATTGAGATACCGACGATCGAATCTCGGGCAAGTAACATACCGATGACAAAGGGAACAACGTATGTTGTTATGCGGTCTGACCGATAAAGATCTTCATAGAATATGTAGGAGCCAATATGAGCATCCAGGTTCCGCTATTGTTTATTGACCGGAGACGTGTCTCGGTCATGTCTACATTGTTCTCGAACCCGTAGGGTCCGCACGCTTAATGTTACGATGACAGTTTCATTATGAGTTTATATATTTTGATGTACCAAAGGTTGTTCGGAGTCCCGGATGTGATCACGGACTTGACGAGGAGTCTCGAAATGGTCGAGACATAAAGATCGATATATTGGATGACTATATTTGGACACTGGAAAGGTTCCGGGTAAGATTGGGATAGTACCAGATCACCGGGAGGTTATCGGAACCCCCCGGGAGGTATATGGGCCTTATTGGGCCTTAGTGGAAAGGAGGGGAAAGGAGCAAGGGAGGGGGCGCCCCCCCCAAGCCCAATCCGAATTGGGAGGGGGGCCGGCCCCCTTTCCTCCCTCCCTCCTTCCTCTTCCTTCCCTCTCCTACTCCTAATAGGAAAAAGGGGAGTCCTACTCCCGGTGGGAGTTGGACTCCCCCCCTTGGGCGCGCCACCCTCCTTGGCCGGCCCCCTCCTCCACTCCTTTATATACGGGGGCAGGGGGGCAGCCCAGAGACACAACAATTGATCATTGATCTCTTAGCCATGTGCGGTGCCCTCCTCCACCATAATCCTCGATAATATTGTAGCGGTGCTTAGGCGAAGCCCTGCGACGGTAGAACATCAAGATCGTCACCACACCGTCGTGCTGACGGAACTCATCCCCGACACTTTGCTGGATCGGAGTCCGGGGATCGTCATCGAGCTGAACGTGTGCAAAAACTCGGAGGTGCCGTAGTTTCGGTGCTTGATCGGTTGGGCCGTGAAGACGTACGACTACATCAACCGCGTTGTTATAACGCTTCCGCTTCCGGTCTACGAGGGTACGTAGACATCACTCTCTCCTCTCGTTGTTGTGCATCACCATGATCTTGCGTGTGCGTAGGAATTTTTTTTAAATTACTATGTTCCCCAACAAGGGAACCACCCAAATGTCCGAGGTATAGACACAGTTGCTTCTCATAAAAGGTACTAGTAACATTGTGTCAACAGCTGTTGGATCGCCTTTCACCATCATCGGATAGTTTTGTCCAAGGAAGAGCGAGTTTTCTCCAAGACTCTCAATTCTGTACCAGGGAGAAGGAGTTGGTGCTAGCACACTAGTATCCATCCCGAATACCATGCAACGGGTGTTGGAATAGGTCCAGAGAGTGCGACCATGGGAGACTACACCTGCTTCCTTAGCAGTAACATCATCAGTGGCTGTATACACACAAGAAGAGGTGATCCATCGGAATTAGTTGCCAGGCGCCATAGAGTATATGGGCGCTTCTCGTCCTCATGCTCGTGATCATCACCATCATCATCTCCCTCTTGGTTATAAAAATTTTCAAGTATAGGTGGTGGGATGTTCACAGGACCTTGGAAACACAAGAAGAAGGTTAATTAGTAAAGGGAAACTTGCTAACCCGCATGCATGTGGATGAAACAATTATAATTACGATGGAAGACAAACATACCGAAACTACGAGGATCCCATGCAAAAACAGTGCCACGAGTGGTGGCAGCAAACACAAGGCCCTCGTATTGAATTGCATCACAGTACTCATCCGTGTACGGAAACTGATTTTTGAGCAATATCCATCGAGTCAAACCACTAAGGACGGCAACAAGCTTGTCGAAGATAGCAACAACTTGATAGTTGTTGTAATTCCAAGAGCGGTTGGGAACTTGACAAATTGCTATCTTCCGTAGAAGACAGTCACCATGATCATATTTGAACGTGTGTACGATACCAGTGTGCTCAACCTCTGTGCAGTCTACTGAGATTTTTGGAAGTGGAACCCGGTCACGAGTGTACACATTCACAAGTTCCCACTTGCAGTTGGACCCAATGTAAACAACCCAATCTCCATTTGCGCCCGCCCAAGCCTTGCCCTCAAGCGATGGCATCTTAACATCATACGTATCATTATCAAGCGGCATCAACTTGCACAGGGCGAGGCCTCCGTCGTGCCGGTGCCAGTCATCAGGGTCACGGCGAAGAAGATAGGGGAGATCAAACCGCTCCTTGACTCTTGGGTTCTTTGTAATGATGTTATTAGTTGATTCGAGAATGGGCTTGAACGAACCTGCCATGCTAGCTGAGGTGATGACGTTTCACCGATCAATGAGTTCCTCCACCACGTCATCTTTCAGATTGGGGAAAGAATAACGGGGTCGTTTCCGGCCTGTTCCCTCCATGGAGAAGACGATCAAACAATGGTAGAAGAAAGGGTGAAGGGATGAAGGAAAATGGAGGAGGGAGAGGAAGAATGTGCGACAGCAGTTCCAAATCGAGAGGGAAAGGCGAAGAGTCGGTGGATGGTTGCGAGTTTGCCATGGTTCACGAAGAGGCACCCTGGCCTACATGTCCGTTCAGAAATACTCCTACTACTCGCTGTCGTCTCACTGATATGTTGGAACGGGACCACATGTCAACGAAACATGGTGTGTAATTTCTCGTGCAAAATGCGATCTGGCCGCGTTGGCCCGAGGTGCCGCATTAGTTATCGACCTTTATTTTTTTAATGGCGTGCTGATCAGTTTTGAAGCACGACTAACTAGTACTGTACGCAAAGAAAATATAAACTACTCTACCACTACTCCACCTCCAGTACTAGTAGTATAAAAAAGATATGTAGGCTGGAGCTTGAGCGCTTTCTTGCTAAGGGCTGCCCACTTGCTTCTCACACTACCACCCTCTCTCCAGATCTAAAAAAGACGGCCCCTCTCTCCCTCCTCACCGGTGGTCATAGATCTGCCGGGGAAGAAAAGGACGTGCAGCGTTGACACACTCGTCGTCGGTGAGCGAGGTCACGCACTGACGACAAGGCTGTCCTCTCAGACCTAGCACCCACGCAGGATGGCCTCCGTCCCCAAGCTCGCTGCCGTAGTGTGTGCGGAGGACGACGACCACGAGCGAAGCCACTTCCCGCTGACCCTCAGGTATGCTACCTCTTTTCGAACCATAACCTTGTTCTGTTGCCCCATCTGCCACGTCGTTGCATGTGGATCTTTTTCCACTCCACCATCTTCCCAATTTACTATCCTCTGCTCTGCTGGCCATGCAGACAAAAACCATAATTTGCACTATTAAAGGAAACCCTACTTCATGCAGACTAATCCATGTCTAGGTTGAATAAGGAAAGGAAGGGAGACTGTACTGTCCAAGAGAGTAGGCATCGAACCCGCATCTAGGTTGAAAAGGGGAAAATCAGTAGCTAAGGAACGAGTCTTGTGTCTCTTGGTTGAAGAAGGGTAGAAAGGCATGACAACGCAATAGAGAATGACCACGTCGATCGGTTTGTTGTCCTCGCATAGGAAAAAGGTGGCTAAAGAGAACAAAAATGGGATGTAATCCACATATGCTTCCTGGATATTTGTTGCTCTGGGCAACCATACCTCCCTCACCACTTTGCGTCCACGGAGGTACATCGTACTGGTGCGCCCACTGTCCGAATGGGCCTCCCATGCTCTTATTGCCACTTTTTTTGCTGTTAGTATAACGCCAGCAGTCAAGTCAAGCAATGCTACTGCTAAAGTGATGCCACATTTAACTAATGCCGCTCTCAGTCTAATGCCACCGATAAATTTAAGCAATGCCATTTAATGTCACTAGATTATTTCAGGGTTAGCTGTTGATTGTGGATGTATTAAAGATTTTTCAGCTAAGGCATTCTAATGCTGTTGCACAGCCAGTATACCAACGATGAAAGTTGTTACTACCTTCAGATTTTTTCACTGTTAATGCTTATAGATTACATACCTCACTTTCATGAGATAAGTTAATTTTTTTGTACAGTGTCACCAAAATGCCAAGGCGCCGATGTCATTTTATTTTGGTTAAACTGCACACACAATTATGAAGACAAGATGAAAGGTCAAGAGTGGGCACCTCCTCCTCCGGTTGTTCTCTTGATTTGTTCGATCAAGTTTTTATGTTTGATCGATTATCAAGATTGGGATAGCAATTTTTAAGGTCCCCCCGAGTTCGAAATGATATTTACCTTGGAGGTACATGGTTTGCAATTTTTTATAATGTCATTAGTTAATAATGCTAGTTACCGTCAGACTTTTGTATTTGGTTTAATGCTCATGCACAGCTAGTATACCAATGCTGAAACTTGTTACCTTTACATTTTGTATTGTTAATTCTTATAGAAACCTTCCAGTGCTAGAGTTTATTGAAATCTGTTCAGTAAAACCATTGTACTATACCCTGTAATAAACTAACTACTCTACTGTTGCACTAGCCACTGGATTAGTGTATATTTGTAGTATTCGAATGGTGTTGCATTAGCGTATGGACATAAATAAAGTGTGGCAAGCTTTCCTAGATATGTGCTCAAGAAAACTACAACATGTTTTTCTAAATACTAGACGTATGGGTACTTTAAATTGAACCATGAAAACATCTTATATTAAGGAACAAAGGGTGTAGAGTTCACTCAAATTATTCCGGTAAAGCTAGTCACACCTTTGTTAAAATTAATGTTCATTATGTTATTGGAGGAGGTCTGTATGTTTGTCTCTAATGCCTGTCGACTACATACCTGACATCATGATGTATTGTTAAGTCATTTCCTTTTTGTACAGTGTCACTGAATTGTCAAGGCGGTGATGGCATTTTATTTTAGTAGAACTGCACAAAATTTGCTTAAAAGAAGAGGAAAGGTCAGGAATGGCTCAGTTTTTCAAGAAAACTATGTATGCCTTCCTGACATTAGCCGTTGTTGCTTTATTTATTCCTTCAAACAGGTGGTTAGAAACAGTCTTGCTACCTTTTCCCATTAAGAAATTGGAATGCCTATATTTGTGAGTCTATGCTTCAACTAGTGCCACTTTTAGAGTAATCACACTTTCAATATCTATGCAAACAGGGATGCTCGATTTTAGTGGAACTGCACAAAAAGTCCAACTGGTTCAACATTAAGAGCATGTTTTTTCCAAACCTTTATATCCAATTGGTGGCACTATGAGCTGTTCATTACGAAGGTACATGGTTTGCTACTATCTTGCTACTCTTTTTGTACTGTCATTAGATAGTAATACTAGTGGTTTGCATGTGAATTTATTGGCAGGGTGGACCTACATTGGAGGTGCACAACAGGATTCAATGATTGGATGCTCAATTTCGGTTGTATCGATTTCACCTCTTCCATCACTGCAAACATGGATATCCTTGGTCTGAGGAAGAATAGGCGCTATATTTCTGCTCTGAACCAGTAAATCAATTCAGTATGAAATTGTACAAGGCAAAACATAACTGTATCAGATTGACCAGTGCAGAACATGATAGATGCTAAGCGGAAGAGACATGTTTAAACCGAAAATACAAGATGTGGTATATGTTTACTAGCTGCTTGATATTTGTGCAGACAGATATGTCTGCCCATTGCTATTTGGCAAACAAACAAAGTGTCCGCAATTTTGGTTGAACTGCACAAGAGAATAGTATAGTCACTGCATGCAGTGCCATTTGAAAATAGACACAGAAAGATTGGATAGTCACTTCATGGACTGCAGAAAAGTAGTACTGTACTATTTATTGGCCAACACTAGGTGCTTCATTGCTTTGGTCTGATTATACAATGGGCATCATTTTGCCTAAGTTAAAGTTTGTATTCCGAAAATAGTCTCGCGGTGTGATCGAGAGAAGACCAAATCATATTGCAGTGGATGTTCCTCCATCATGTGTGGTTCATTCTCATGGTTCCAGCTGTTGGTGAAACCACTTACGTTTGCAAGAGGAATTGTAGACTTCACAAACAAATTTGTCTTTCAGTCTATACTGAATGTTGGCCAAGAGAAGCATCCATGTTAGTAGGAAGAATATATGTTTTTTCTAGATCTTTGCTTTTGGAGCTACATGTTTGTATATGATCTGTGAATCATTGAGATGCATTAACATGTTGATCTTATGTATGGGAATCGTACTAGTTAGTTTTAGTTGCGACGCAAGATCCAAAGTGGCTGATATTTGCTTTTGGAGCTACATATTTGTATATGATCTGTGAATCATTGAGATGCATTAACAGTTACTTATTTCTGTTCGCTTAGTGTTTACAAGTTACTGATCGATCACTAGCTAGCCTACAAATGCGCTCCTCGCAGTTTTATTTGCGACGCAAGATGCAAAGTGGCAGTTTTTTGAATAAAAATGCCTACCTCTGAACAAACTGACAAGCTACACTACCGGTCCTACACGGATAAAAATGCCTACCTCTGAAGAAACTGACAAGCTACACTATCGATCCTACACGGATAAATAGCGGATCACACACGTACTATCTCCTTTCCGGTTTGCAAGGCTCAATTCAAGAAACGACCTGCTCGATCCTACACGAATAAATAGCAGATCACGCACGTACTAGTACCTCCTTTCCGGTTTGCAGGGCTTAATTCAAACCTCTCACCAACCAAGGTACTCCCTCTGTCCCGGTTTATTAGTCCCGTGAGCAAAGCAGCAAGACCAAGGCATGGCAATAATTAACGGCATGCAGAAGTTTAAGCCTAATTAATTCCAGCGATTTAAGTGGCTACATGCATGCCCTCGGCTGCGACTCGTCGCATGCTGCTTCGCGTACTGCCTGCGAGCGATTCTGAGTGCCTGCATGCAGCCGGCCGTAATTAAGGCAGCTAACTGATGCGAAAAAGATATGCTTTAATTGTTGTGGGCTTTTTAAATCCGTGGAATCATTATTGACAAGGAGGGAGATGATTCAAGTGCACTCGTTTGACCGCCATGCCGGCGTGCTACCCAGACGGGACGGGACGACACAGTCATAATTTCAGTTTCTCTAGTTTTCCACGGCTAGCTGGTGCGCTAAGCCATTATGCATTGAATTCCGATGACCATCGCGCTACCTTCCGCCTATAAGTACTGTTTCCCGGCCCTCTCTGGTGCCACCATGACCCAACTCGCCATATCCTCATAAGCCCCCACCGGCCCGACGTTGCTCGCCACATCCGCCATGCCCCCGCCCGTCCGTGGTAGGCGACGCCGGAGGCGGTTACCGCTGGAACTAGCGTTCGGGTTTTCACCGGAAGACAGACGGAGGGAGGAGGCATTCTATCTGTCTTTAGATGGCAATGCAGATATCGAGGAGTTGTTGGAGCGCAACCGCATGGCGGAGGAGCAGGAGTTGTTGGAGCGCGACCGCCTGGTGGAGGAGCAGCGCATTGCCGATTTGCGCCGCCAGCGGGACATGGAGCAGCAGCGCACCGACGCTCTGAGTCGCGAGCAGAGCGCCCGCAATTGGGCCGACTACATGGAGGCCGGCGCCCGGCAAATAGCCCTGGAGGCTGTCGGGCACGCACGCGTTCGCGACACCGATTTTTACTACCAGCTCGTCAAGTGGGTTTCCCGCTTGGAAGCCGAAGCTTCGGTGGACCATGCCGGCATGGAAAGGGCCAACGCGCGCGAGCAACGCGCCCTATCGCACCTCTTGCAAGTCCAAGGCGAGGCGCACGACACTGGTGCCGGTGTTTAGCGTGTACCACAGAAGGCGGCCGGCATCGTCTAGTTAGCTAAGAGTAAGTTAGTACTTGTACGCTACTAGAGTATTAGTGGGAGTAGATAGTTAACTTGGCTATGATGGTTGTCAACGTGGAAGTTCAGTACTCTATATGTGGATCAGACCTGTTACTTTGCTATGAATGTTGAACTTTCCGTTTGAACATATGGAATGGGCTGTTATTTTTTAAATGGGTTGTATTTGTCCTCCACGGATTTAGAGGCTGACTTGTGGGCCTAGCAAGTTGACGCGTACACAATCAGGAGATGATTGTACGTGGAGAGGACGACAGCAGGGACCCGCCAAGGTCATGGCAGTACGCAAGCAAGTGCCTCCTTATTTCAAGCCAATAAAAAAATGGCTCCTCCTAGTGGATTTCCGACATCTGGGTCCCATGCCATTGTCAACGTAGTCAATAAACGAGATAATTGCACAACGAGCGGCTGACACCAGGGACCTAGCAGCTCGCCCAGTTATTTTTGTTTTGGGTTAATTTGATAAATGCCACTCCAAATCTGGTGTATCCGAGAAATGCCACTGCAATTTCCAAACTTTGAAAAATGCCATTTCATGCCATTTCTAGTGGCATTTTTCGAAGTCTGGAGTGGCGTTTTTCAAAGTTTGCAAACTGCAGTGGCGTTTTTCAAAGTTTGCAAAAATTGCAGTGGCATTTTTCAAAGTTTGGAAATTGCAGTGGCATTTTTATGAATCGCCATAATTGGAGTGGCATTTATCTACTTTGTTTTTGAGATGGAAGCAGGGTGTCAACTGGGCTGTGCGGGACACTCTGGCCTGTCTAGACAGCCTTTTCTTTTATGTTTACCACAGACCAGCCAAGTAGTTTTTTTTCTTTCTGAAAATGGCTAGCCCAGTTTTTTTGTGATTTGTCAAGTAAGTCACTTTATCAGGCCTGTTGGGCTGCAAATCTTTCAAGACGAGGAGAGCTTCATTCGGTTGGCCGAGAAAATGGCCTATCAGTAATGAGAAATGGGTTGTACATTTTTAAAACACATCAAACCGGCAATTAGTTTCAAATATCTTTTTTTCATTTCGAGATTTTAAATTGCATTGATTTTTATGCGTGGACAATTTATTGGATTTTATATTGATATACATTTATTTTTAAAATCAGTCTGAATGTGACTCGAAATTTCGGGATTAAAAACAGTTTAGACCGCACCGACATATGCAAAATTTCGTATAATTTTTTAACCGTGGCCACAATATGGGCTGTAATGCTAACAAAAAGAATATGGGCTCCAAAAAACCCCATAAGAATTAGCAAATGGGCTGTAAATTATTTGAAATAATGGCAGATGGGCTGTATGCTGTTTTCCACATATTTGAGGCTTTCCACAGATGGCCTGTATACTGTTGGATGTCCATCCAACAGCCGTCGTGCTTCTTCAATCTCTGCTCTTCCTGTTCCAGCCGCTCAAACAAGCGCCGGCGGGATTGCCTGCTCCCTCCTCCCCGCGGCCAGCTGTGCTGCCACGCAGGCCTCACCGCCCCACCGTACTCCCATCGCTGGCCTAGTCATCCCTTTACTCACCCACACCTGCTGTTATTCTCCGGCGACGGCAGGCGAACCAGTAAACCCTCGTACAGTCGTACTCCCCTCCGCGTGCGAAACAAAAACAACTGCCGAGTCTTCCTCGCCTCCGTGTCGTTCCCTTCCTAGGCCTCGCCGTCGTCCACCGCCCTGGCGCTCTTGGCGTGGTGTGGTCAACGTGGTCAACGACCGACATGCATCTGAAGTGGACTGTATGTGGAAAGGCTAATAGCTGGGTCCACGGCCGCACACAAGGAAATGCCTCCTTATTACGCGCAAAATAATTATTCCTCCACCTGACATCTGGGACCCACCGAAAGGGCCTCTATATTTCACGAAAAAAAACGTTACTGCCGCTGACAGCTCGGACCCACCAACTATATCTTCGCACGCAAGGAAGTGCCTCCTTATTACGCACAAAAAAAATGAATACTCCCCCTGCTAGCTGGGACCTAGTATAGTGGGCCTACTAAGTTGACGAGGACGAAGGGCTTTGTCAACTTAGTCAATACGCACGATTCTAGCTCGACTTACCGTACGATGTCTATCCAACGGCCGTAGTGCTTCTTCAACCTCTGGTCTTCTTGCTCCAGCCGCCCAAGGCAGCGCCGGTCATTCCGCCTGCTCCTGCCTCCCGTGGCCGGCTGTGCTGCCGCGGAGGCCTCACTGCCCCCATACTACTCCCACTGCTGGCCAGGCCATCCCTCCACTCCACTCACCCACACCCCCTGTTATTCCACGGCGATGGCAGTGCAGCCGAACCAGTGAACCCTCGTACTCCTCTCCGCGTGGGCATCCACTGCCACGTCTTCCCCGGCTCCACGTCATCCCCTTCCTAGGCCTCACCATCGTCCACCGCCGTGGTGCTCTCTGCGCAACGTGGTCAATGTGGTCAACGACCGAATTCCATCGGAAGAATACTGTACGTGGAGAGGCTGACAGCTGGGTCCATGGCAGCCACAAGGAAGTGCCTCCTTATTAACCGGAAAATAATCATTCCTCCACCTGACAGCAGGGACCCACCGGACACCCACCAGTATTTCGCGAAAAAAACATTTGCCCCTGACTGATGGGACCCACCCGACGGGCCACCGTATTTCGTGGAAAAAACGTTCCCCCTGCTGTAGGCTCAGACCCACCAGAAGTGCCTCCTTATTACGCACAAAAAAATGAATACCCCCTGCTAGCTGGGACCCACCTTGGTGGGAGGCTGACTTGTGGGCCTACTAAGTTGACGGGGACGGAGGGCTTTGTCAACTTAGTCAATATAAACGATTCTAGCTCCAGTGACCGTACGATGTCCATCCAACGGTTGTAGTGCTTCTTCAACCTCTGGTCTTCTTGCTCCAGCCGCCCAAAGCAGCGCCGGTCGTGCCGCATGCTCCTGCCTCCCGTGGCCGGATGTGCTGCCGCGGAGGCCTCACCGCCCCTACTATTCCCACCGCTGGCCAGGCCCTACGGCGACGGCAGCCTCACACAGCAGCCGAACCAGTGAACCCTCGTACTCCTCTCTGTGTGGGCTTCCACTACCACGCCTTCCCCGGCTCTGCGTCGTCCCCTTCCTAGGCCTCGCCGTCGTCCACCGCCTTGGTGCTCTCGGCGCGGCATGGTCAACGTGGTCAAGGAACAACTTCCATCGGACGTGGACTGTACATGGAGAGGCTGACAGCTGGGTCCATGGCCGCAGCAAGGAAGTGCCTTCTTATTACGCGGAAAATAATGATTCCTCCACCTGACAGGTGGGACCCACCGGACGGGCCACTGTATTTCGCAAAAAAAAAACGTTTCCCCCTGAGTGCTGGGACCCACCAGCTACATCTTCGCATGCAAGGAAGTGCGTCCGGGCAAAAAAAAAAACGATTCGCCCCCCTGACTGCTGGGACCAACCAGCTACATCTTCGCACGCAAAGAAGTGCGTCCGGGCAAAAAAACGATTCGTCCCCCTGACTGCTGGGACCCACCAGCTACATCTTCGCACGCAAGGAAGTGCCTGACAGTCGGGACCCACCTGGTCGAAGCGTACGTAGCGTTGTCATTCTGGTCACGAACGTGTATGTACATATATACTGGTGGATGTAGAGGCGCGCACGTGTTGTAGTAGAGGCGCGCACGTAGCATGTACACATACATACAATGGCCAGGGTGCAAGAAAGAAAATACGGCCACGTATGTGTACATACGGGCGGGGTCTCGAATGCCTACTCGCGCATACGTACGGCGAGGGCTCGTGTACATGGATGGGTCGGAACGGAGAAACAGTATCGTTGTCGTGTTCATGGGGAGGCAACGAAATGCGTCGTGTTCATGGGGAGGCAACGGAATGCGTCGTGTTCATGGGGAGGCAATGGAATGCGTCGTGTTCATCAAGAGGCAATGGAATGCGTCGTGTTCATCAGGAGGCAACGGAACGCGTGGGAGCCAACCGGCTGGGTCGGAACGGAATGCGTGGTCGTGTTCATCGGGAGGGCTTGGACGGAACAGGTGATGGAAACGAGGCGTAGCCTATCGCAGAACGGAGGAAACGGACCTCCTACGGTCAAAACGGGGGTCCTTTTGATCGGGAGGGGTGTGGCGTACCGCAAAACGGACGAAATGGACCTCCTACGGTCGAAACGGGGGTCCTGTTCATCGGGAGGGGTGTGGCGTATCGCAAAATGGACGAAACAGACTTGTGTTGGAGCGCTACGGTCGAAACGGGGGTCCTGTTCATCGGGAGGGGTGTGGCGTACCGCAAAACGGGACTCCACGGGATACTGTTCATCTCCACTGTCAACCTCCTCCAGCCTCCACGGGCTACCGTTCACCTCCTCCAGCCTCCATGGGCTCCTGTTGATCCAGCCTCCACCGCGCGCTACTCCACCGGCTACTGTTCAACCACCCCTCCACCGTCTACTGTTCATCCAGCCCTCCACACCACGGGGTCCTGTTCAACCACCCCTCCACGGGCACCCCTCCACCGTCTACTGTTCATCCAGCCCTCCACCACACCA